>NC_092049.1:14825417-15126120 GCF_003086295.3 Arachis hypogaea
GTATTAAATATGAGGGAGGTCTTCGGAGCGATATTCTGAGCTTCGTTGCCCCAATGGAGATAGGGTATTTCTGAATTGTGAATAAGAGTAGGGTGGCTGAGGATTGTGTGAGGAAGGCGGCAGCAGAGAAAGGGAGTTTGAGGATGCCTTTTCAGAGGCCTTCAGGGAGGAACTTTGCTCCGAGAGGTAGGAATTTCAAGCGTGGAGGCTTTGTTCGCAGCAGACCAGGGTCAGGGTAATTAAGAAGGCCGAATATTACTGCTAATCAAGGAAAAAGGTTTGGGAAGCAGCCACAGCAGGATCTGAATTGTCAGAAGTGTGGAAAATATCATCCTGGAGTTCCGTTAGATTAGGACTTAGAGTGTGCTATTCCTGTGGACAGCCCGGGCATATAGCCAGTAATTGCCCTGAGAAGAAGAAGTATGAGACTGGTAGGGTGCAACAGCCGGGGAGAGTATACACTACTTCTACCATTGGTGCTGAGGGATCTGAGACACTTATTAGAGGTAATTGTGAAATGGCTGGTAAAATCTTAAATGCTTTATTTGATTCAGGAGCAAGTCATTCATTTATTGCATTTGAAAAGGCCCATGAATTAAGATTGAGAATGGTGGTTTAGGTTATGATTTGAAAGAATATAATGCTACTCATGAAGCTATGGTGACTAGGATAGAATGTCCACAAGTTCCTTTCGAGTACAACAGCGTGAATTTGTGCATGATTTGATTTGTTTGCCTATGACTGGTCTTGATCTCATTTTGGGATTGGATTGGTTATCCAAGAATCATGTTTTGCTTGATTGTTCTGAGAAGTCAGTACATTTATGCCAGAAGGGTCAGAAGCACCGGTTGTGGTGAATAGTTACTATTTGAACTCTATGATAGTAAACTGTTCTGGAACCGAATGTCAGGGTATTATGTTATTAACTGCGGGAGTATCAGGTGATGATCAGAGTTTAGAGCAAATTCCGGTTGTATGTGAATTTCCAAATGTGTTTCGGATGATATTAATGAATTCCCACCTAACCGAGAGGTTGAATTTGCAATTGAGTTGGTACCTGGATCCGGTCCAATTTCAATTACTCCTTATAGGATGTCGCCTTTAGAAATGGCTGAACTGAAAGCTCAGCTAGAAGATCTGTTGGGTAAGCATTTTATCCGACCAAGTGTTTCTCCGTGGGGAGCGCCAGTGTTACTGGTAAAGAAGAAGGATGGGAGTATGCGGCTGTGTGTCGATTATCGGCAATTGAATAAGATCACTGTGAAGAATAAATATCCGTTGCCTAGAATCGATGATCTAATGGATCAGCTACAGGGTGCCAGTGTGTTTTCTAAGATTGACCTGCGATCCGGATATCATCAGATAAGGGTTAGAGACGAGGATATTCCGAAAACTGCTTTTAGAACCCGTTATGGTCATTATGAGTATACAGTGATGTCTTTCGGGTTAACTAATGCCCCGGCAGTATTTATGGATTATATGAATAGGATTTTTCGACCGTATCTGAACAAGTTTGTTATTGTCTTCATTGATGACATTCTTGTTTATTCTAAGACTGAAGAGGAACATGCTGATCATTTGCGAACTGTGCTGCAAATTCTGAGAGACAGGAAGTTATATGCTAAGCTATCTAAATGTGAGTTCTGGAAGAGTGAAGTGAAGTTTCTTGGCCACGTGGTGAGTAAGCAGGGGTAGCTGTGGATCCTGCTAAGGTGGAAGCAATGATGAATTGGGAGCGACCAACTTCAGTGACAGAGATCAGGAGTTTCTTAGGTTTGGCAGGGTATTATCGCAGATTCATTAAGGGATTTTCACAGCTCGCCTTACCTTTAACTAAGTTGACTAGGAAGGATACACCTTTTATCTGGACTCCGGAATGTGAAGAGAGTTTCCAGGCATTGAAGCACAGGTTGACTACTGCACCTGTATTGGTATTACCTGAACCAAGTGAACCATTTGAAGTGTATTGTGATGCATCTCTGAAAGGGCTAGGGTGTGTTCTGATGCATCACCAGAATGTTGTAGCATACGCCTCACGGCAGTTAAGGCCGCATGAGATGAACTACCCGACACATGATTTAGAACTTGCTGCTGTTGTGTTTGCTTTAAAGATTTGGAGGCACTACCTCTATGGCGTTAAGTTTCATGTTTTCTCAGACCATAAGAGTTTGAAGTATCTTTTTAGCAGAAAGAGTTGAATATGCGTCAGAGGAGGTGGATGGAGCTTCTGAAAGATTATGATTTTGAATTGAATTATCATCCAGGAAAAGCGAACGTTGTGGCGGACGCTTTGAGTCGGAAGTCTTTATATGCAGCTTGGATGATGCTACGGGAGGAAGAGTTACTAAAGGCATTTCAAGGTTTGAATTTGGGAGTTAGAGAAGAATTTGGAATTTTGTGTTTGAGTCAGTTACAGATTTCAAGTGATTTTAAATCAGAACTTCTGAAGGCTCATCAAGATAGTGAAGCGTTACGTAAGGTATTACCAGCAGTTGAACAGGGAAAACAGTGGAGAATGTCAAAAGGTCAGGATGGTTTATGGAGGTTCAAGAACCGGATTATTGTGCCTGATGTTGGAGACCTACGACAAAGTATCTTGAAGGAAGCTCACAAGAGCGGGTTTTCAATTCACCCAGGGAGCACTAAAATGTATCAGGATCTGAAAGCGATGTTCTGGTGGCCAGGTATGAAGAATGATGTGGCATTGCATGTATCTAAATGTTTAACGTGTCAGAAGGTTAAGATTGAGCATCAGAGACCATCAGGGACCCTTCAGCCTTTGGAGATTCCACAATGGAAATGGGAGAGTATCGCAATGGATTTTGTGATAGGTTTGCCTAGAACCCGATCAGGTTATGACGCTATTTGGGTGGTTGTAGATCGACTAACAAAATCAGCTCACTTTCTTCCTATCCGAATAAGTTGCACAATGGAGGAATTGGCTCGAATGTATATCAAAGAGATTGTCAGGTTACATGGTGTGCCCTCTACTATTATATCTGATAGAGATCCCCATTTTACATCAAGGTTCTGGGGAGCTTTTCAGCGTGCATTTGGGACTCAGTTAAGCTTGAGTACTGCGTATCACCCTCAGACAGATGGTCAGTCAGAAAGAACTATTCAGACCTTGGAGGATATGCTAAGGGCTTGTGTTTTGGACCAGCCGGTAAGCTGGGACCGGTATATGCCATTAGTAGAGTTTGCTTATAATAATAGCTATCATGCGAGCATCGGAATGGCTCCATATGAGGCTCTGTATGGCAGGAAATGTCAGTCTCCGTTGTGTTGGTATGAAACTGGAGAAAAGAGTTTATTAGGGCCTGAGATGAAAGCTGAAACGACTGAGCAGATAAAGAAGATTCGTAGTCGAATGCTTATAGCCCAAAGCCGCCAAAAGAGCTATGCTGACCAGAGGCGAAAGCCTTTGGAGTTCGAAGAAGGAGAACATGTCTTTTTGAAAGTTACACCAACCACTGGAGTGGGAAGAGCTATTAAGACCAAGAAACTGAATCCCCATTATATTGGACCGTTTGAGATTCTGAAAGAATTGGACCAGTGGCTTATAGAATTGCCTTACCGCCATACCTTTCGAATTTGCACGATGTGTTCCATGTGTCACAGCTTCGGAAGTATAATCCTGACGCAAGTCATGTTCTAGAACCAGAACCAATCCAAGTGAGAGAAGATCTAACACTCCCAGTAATTCCGGTGAGGATTGATGACACCAGTGTTAAACGATTACGAGGAAGGGAAGTATCATTGGTAAAAGTAGCTTGGAGACGAGCTGGTATCGAGGAACATACCTGGGAACACGAATCAGATATGCGAAAGGACTATCCACATCTCTTTTCAGGTAACTATATTTGAATTTTGAGGGCAAAATTCTTTATTAGGTGGGTAGAATGTAAACCCCGGTTAAATTAGTAGATAATTAGTTAATAAATTATTTTTTAATAAGGAGGATTAGAAATGCGAATATTATATCAAAATAGGGTAGAGCTCATCGAAACGAGAATTTTGACACTAATTTTGAAGAAAACGGTCCAAGAATGGACCGAAAGGACCGAACCGGTTGAACCGGACCCGAACCGGGCTGTCGGTTCAACCGGACCAGCCCATTAAAAAGAGCCACGGGCTCATTTTCTCTTCATTTCCCTCAGCGACGCAGCAAGCCTCCCAGGGAAGAGAAGAAGAGAAATTCGTTTACGTGAAATTCAATTTCCCGTAACTCCTCCGTTCGAGCTCCGATCGCCGCACCGTTTGCGGCCACGCGTTCACCGCGTCGAGCTCTACATTTCTACCGGAACAATTTCATAGGTAACTTGCTATTTCACTCTCAGCTTCATCTTCCCCCAATTTTCGAATTTTAAGTGGGAATATTGAATTTCTTTGATTTCTGATGTTTTAGGATCCAATTAGCTTGAGAGAAACGTTCACTCTTGCTTATGTGAAGCTTGGGTAAGGTGAGGATATGATAATTCTATTTTAATTTCATTAAATTTGAGCTTTGAGTATTAAATTGGGTATATATGTATTATGAATGTGTATTAGGTTGAAAATAAATAATTGGAGCTTGAAATTGTGAATACTGGAACTTGGAGGAAGCGGATTAGTTGAGTTTTGAGGGGCTGTTTTGGTTTTGAATAAATAGCTTTGGTCGTTACGTGGAAATCGGCTAAGGCATGGTTTAGGTTTCTTGCATTTAATATATAATGTTCTGTGAAAACTTAGGCTAGATGACCATTGGATAAGTTGGAATGCAGGTGTATGTTTAATGTTTAGTAATTTATCGATGAATATATTTGGTTGAAGTTTATTGGATAATTAGTTTTTAATTTTGGATGGTGAGTGTTGTTATGTTAATTTGGAGAGAATTATGGTTGAATGTTATTGTTGATTAACTAATGATTTGGTGAATTATTGATTTGAGGTATAACTATTATGGAGGTTGTTGTGATAATGAGGTATTTTGTGTTAAAAGCCTAGGATTTGTGAACTATGATCCTTAGTTGAATTTTGGTTGTTGGATTTGAATATTGTATGAGTTTAATTGTTGATTTGAAGTAGATTTATTGTGGTGATTGTTATGATGATGAGGAAGGGTATGTTGAATTGAAAAGAAAGCAGGTTTGGACCCGAAAAGGGTGGCAAAGTCCGAGTTTTAGAGGAGATGCTGCCGAAATTTTATAAAAAATTAGAGATTTTATTTAGATGATTATTTAAAAGAGATTTAGATTTAAAGGTTATATGGTTTGATTTTGAGTTATTAAGATAGTGAGTATGTTTTAAGTTTGAAGTTTGATTCTTAGAAAAGAATGAATTATGTTTTGAATTGAAACTATTGATGGATGGAATGGGAGGTGATATAATGAAGGATAAGGATTGAATATGTTTAATGTATGATGATGAATGAGATGCAATTGGGAATGATGTGGATGTTGATGAATTATAATTGAATTATTTATATGGCTTATGAATTTGAATAATCTGAGATACGAGGTTCCCTGGATTGAGTGCCGTGGCTTGCCACCACGTGTACCAGGTTGAAAACTCGATACTCTGTTGACCCTACGACGTAAGTGTGACCGGGCACTATATAAATTCCCGGGAATGTTACCCCCATTGAGCAATATTGATTATTTGAGAAAAATCTATGCATAGACTCTTGGGGATGCACGTCGGGGGACAGTCTAAGGACAATTCAGACTTGTCGGGTTGGCTGGATAACCGACAGATGAGCCTCATCAGCCATAGGACAGGCATGCATCATATGCATATTACTTGAATTACTTGCTTGTGCTCTAATTGGGTGTGCCTATCTGTATTTGCCATGCTAAATGTGTATTTGTTACCTGCAGTAGTTGTAACTTTCTTGTGTTTGCCTTTATCTGTTTATTTGTCTGTGAAAATGCATGATGGAATTGGAGGTATGGAGGAATGGCAGTATAGGACTTAGATTTAAGGTTAAGTTAAGTTAGGATTAAATATTTCTAGGAAACCACCTTTTATGGCTTCTGTTTAATACTTTAAGCTCTACAATCTGAGTGTCGGCGTTCTAGGATTGCCTCTGGCATTCCCAGGACCTTATATATTATGTGTGTGGCACCTTTACCATACTGAGAACCTCTGGTTCTCATTCCATACTATGTTGTTAATTTTCAGATGCAGGTCGAGAGGCATCTCGTTAGGCGTCTGGACTCTTGAAGCGGAGTGGTTACTGGGATATTTTGTTATGCTATGATGTATATATATGTACTTAGTTTTCTCTCCGCATGACTTATTCTTTTGATCCTCTTAGAGGTTTATGGAGAGGCAGGATTGTGTATATGTACTTTTGGGTTTTGGATATGTATGTATATATATGTGTAAATATTCTCCGGCCAGTCTTGACTTCGCAGGCTGAGTTAGGAGCTTGATATTTTGTATCTTTGGCACTCTATTCCTACTTCTGTTATCTTATGTTTGACAATTACAGTTTTCTTAGCATGCAAGTTAACTCGTTCCTTGAGCGTTGCGCTTTTATCTCGCGATTTTTATTTTCCCTATCCTTCAAGGCTCCTAGCATATTATAACTCTTCTGCTATTATATGTACTTATTTTATTTTAGAGGTCGTAATACCACATCACCTTTGTTTTACGACTTAAGCGTAAAGCTTTGTGTGGTAGGGTGTTACATTAATGGTATCAGAGCAGTTCGTTCCTATAGAGCCTGAAAGACGGACTGATTGTGCTTCTGTGCATTCTCTGTATATGTGTTTATGTGCTATTAGGATATCTGATTGATATATATGGCATAAACGTTTGTGAGCATGCATTTGGAACTTAAAGCATTAGACCTGCGATATTGAGACTGATCAACTTAATATCACTTGTTTGGTGTGTATAGGGACCAGATGTCGACTCGCGGACGCGGTCGCGGGCGAGGTAGAGGTAGGACAGGCACCGTTACTCCTGTACCCACAGGGACTGATCCAGTAGACTTTATGGCTGCCTTGGGAAATATGGCTGCAGCTATGCAGGCAACAGCTGAGGCACTGGGTAATCAGATAAATCAGGGTAATCATGGGAACAATAATGATGAGGACGGTCCTATGACACTTGCTACATTTCTGAAAGTTCGCCCTCCGACTTTTAGGGGAACCTCAAATCCCACTGATGCAGATAATTGGATTCAGGCTATGGAAAGGACGTTACAGGCACAACAGGTTCCTGAAGAGCAATGGGTTGAATTTGGGACTTATCAGTTGCAAGGTGAAGCTCAGTATTGGTGGCAGGGAACACGACGTATCCTGCAGCCTGATGGTGCTGCGATTCCTTGGGAGGTTTTCCGGACAGAGTTCTATAAGAAATACTTTCCTAATTCAGCTAGAAATGCCAAGGAACTTGAATTAATGCAGTTAAAGCAGGGACAAATGACTGTTGCTGAGTATACCAGCAAATTTGAGGAGTTATGTCGCTTTTCTCGTATCTGTCAAGGTGCGCCTGAAGATTTTGCTGAATGGAAGTGTATTAAATATGAGGGAGGTCTTCGGAGCGATATTCTGAGCTTCGTTGCCCCAATGGAGATCAGGGTATTTTCTGAATTAGTGAATAAGAGTAGGGTGGCTGAGGATTGTGTGAGGAAGGCGGCAGCAGAGAAAGGGAGTTTGAGGATGCCTTTTCAGAGGCCTTCAGGGAGGAACTTTGCTCCGAGAGGTAGGAATTTCAAACGTGAAGGTTTTGTTTCGCAGCAGACTCAGGGTCAAGGTAATTACAGAAGGCCGAATATTACTGCTAATCAAGGAAAAAGGTTTGGGAAGCAGCCACAGCAGGATCTGAATTGTCAGAAGTGTGGAAAATATCATCCTGGAGTTCCGTGTAGATTAGGACTTAGAGTGTGCTATTCCTGTGGACAGCCCGGGCATATAGCCAGTAATTGCCCTGAGAAGAAGAAGTATGAGACTGGTAGGGTGCAACAGCCGGGGAGAGTATACACTACTTCTACCATTGGTGCTGAGGGATCTGAGACACTTATTAGAGGTAATTGTGAAATGGCTGGTAAAATCTTAAATGCTTTATTTGATTCAGGAGCAAGTCATTCATTTATTGCATTTGAAAAGGCCCATGAATTAAGATTGAGAATGGTGGTCTTAGGTTATGATTTGAAAGAATATAATGCTACTCATGAAGCTATGGTGACTAGGATAGAATGTCCACAAGTTCCCTTTCGAGTACAACAGCGTGAATTTGTGCATGATTTGATTTGTTTGCCTATGACTGGTCTTGATCTCATTTTGGGATTGGATTGGTTATCCAAGAATCATGTTTTGCTTGATTGTTCTGAGAAGTCAGTACAGTTTATGCCAGAAGGGTCAGAAGCACCGGTTGTGGTGAATAGTTACTATTTGAACTCTATGATAGTAAACTGTTCTGGAACCGAATGTCAGGGTATTATGTTATTAACTGCGGGAGTATCAGGTGATGATCAGAGTTTAGAGCAAATTCCGGTTGTATGTGAATTTCCAAATGTGTTTCCGGATGATATTAATGAATTCCCACCTAACCGAGAGGTTGAATTTGCAATTGAGTTGGTACCTGGATATATTAAGTAGTTGTCTCTAGATAAATTAAGAGCATCAAATTCAAAATGAGTTTTGACCTAATGTAATTTATTACCTGCGTTCTAAATTTTGATCAGAGCGTCGTGTTATATGTTGTAAAATAAAAAAATAAAAAAATAAATATAAAATAAAAAAATATAAATAGAGAACTCAAGTATTAATATTCTTTAATATAATTATCTCTGTATAACTGAAATAATACTTAAGTTTTTTAATATTATATTCATTCTTTCATAGACATATTATTTATTTAAACTTTTACTGTGTTTTCTTGCCATTTGTCTCATATTATGTTTTTTTATTTATAGACATAGAAATCTCATTTTTTTTTCTAATTTCATTAATATTCAGTCCAACTTTAAAAATTTTACACTGTTCACTGTTAAAAGTTTAAACCACCCAAATAATTTTGATTAGAGAAATAAGTCATTAATATTTAATTGATGGACATCTACATTACAACAAAATTAATATATTCTATAACTGTCATGTAATGTGTTTTTTTATTAAATTAAAAAAACTAAAATATTCATGGATACCAATAAATATCCGTCTTTTCACAAGGGGGACAAGACAAATATATAGAAACTTACAACAGAAATGGAGGAAAAAAAAAAGGGAGGCATTTATCCAAACCGGGGTGGGAGCAGAGCAAGCCCCATTACCAATTTACATTCCTACTTATCACAAAAGATTACTTAAAAGAGTTCAAATCCGAGATTAATACTTTTGGATAAAATAATTTTATACTACCACTAAATAAAGCAACAAAATGCATTTAATATAGAAAATAACTTAAATTTTACCACGCCAAAAAATAATAGAAAAAATAAAAAATATATATAGGGTGTATTTGTCAATTTAATTTTAACCTAATATAAGTGCAAACTGTACACAATCTTCTGGTTACATATTACCACACCAATAGAATGTCCAACTTCTACTTATCACAAAGATCATTCATATGTTAACACAATTTAACAGGTACATTATAGAACTCTAATAGCATATGTATCCCTATTTTAAAGAATTATTCATTTAACTAGTGAGAATATCTTGACACATGAATAAATAAAAATATCAAAGGGTGGGTGTGCTCAACCACTCAAATTTGGACACTTGAAGTAAAGAGACCATGTCCATTTACAGGATTGAAATTGGCTATATTTCCCCTTATTTATTTATTATTGGTTACATGAATGTGGCTATATTATATATATATATATATAGGGAAAATAAACTGACAGCTACATTGCTTTAAGCTTGCAATGGCAAGCCAAAATCAGAGAAACAGAAAGTGGAATTCACTTAGACCCTCAAAAGAAAGAATGGTAAATGGCCCTAATCCTTATCTCTTGTGATCCTGGCAGCACTTGGTACAAGCAGATAATGGAAATGAGATCGCCTCATTTTGTAACTATTCTGAAATAAAAATAGAGATATATTAAAATATACAAATCTATTTAAAAAAAGATCAATGGATATTAAAATTGATAATGTATGTTTTGATTCAAAATTTGCTTAATTTATTTTCTATCTTAAAGTTAAGAAAAATGATGACAAAAATACACATTTTTTGTCTGATATTGGTCTCATGTATCTGTATTTTTTATCCAAAGAAATTTATCCAATTCAACCATATAATGTAGATCCCATACTCAAGCCGATGATAGAAAATAAGTGATTTTTGTTGCATATAAATGCATCATAGAAATACCCTTTTACTTACTCCTACAACATTATTATCTTCCATGTGATCTAGTAATGGCCATGTATTGTGTGTATGTGTTCACTGTCCACGGTACAGTGTCAGTTTATCACAAGCAAAAGAATCAAATATTTTAAATTTTTAATATGAAACTTTTTCTGAGGGAGCAACTGGTGGTGGTGCACATTACACAATGGTGCAGATGCAACTTCTGTGGCTAGATTTGGCATATACCTTCATGAACTTTAATTTGTAGTCTCAACTTTTTCTCAATACACAATAATAATTATTTCCACTACAACCAGAAAGTTGCTGAAGAAGCTTTCAATAATGCTACACGGCATGGAAAAAAAGCAACTTGAACAAACCCTAAACCCAGATAGCAGTTTCCAAAATGCTAGTATCAGCTGGAAACAGGTGTCAATTCTAGAAATCATCAAAGCAAGTTCTTGCTTGTGATGTAAACACTGGAGATGTACTAATTTAATACATTCTCTTTGTTTTCCCTCTTTCTTTGACAATTTTTGCATCATTCACAAATAGTTTTTAATAAGCTACTATAAACAGAAAATAGCCTTGGTCATCGTCATGATCATTGGTCAATACATTCATAACTGCATTGATGATTACAGACTATGAAATAGTGACTAAATCTAAAGTAAATAAACCCAATTTATCAAATATGAGGACAATAATATACTAGCTCAAATGATTGGTTCATACTTTGAGGGAGACAAATGCTACTACTGACCTGTTGGCCAAACATGCATAATTCAATTACCTCTGGTTTTTGGGTTCGCAAATTTTGTCCAATGACAAAGACATTTTGCCTGTTTCTATATTCCTTATCCAAACATGTTTATATCTCCAACATCTCCATATTTCTGTCTTGAGATAGTTACTAACAGAGCTAAAAGTTACTGACCTGTATTTCAAGAGCCTTTAGTGCTTAAACCTTGCATTGGGGCAAGAATGGCATGCAAGTCTTAAAAGACATTCCATTTTGCTAAGATGTTACATCTTATAGACCTCTTGTAATGAGTCCTTCCTCAAAGGAAGTAATTGTGTTGTGTTGTAAGTTTGTGCTTGTGTGGTGTTCCATCCAAAATTTCTTTATATCCTTAAGTAAAAATAGTGATTCTTCCTCCTCCTTGATCTCAACAAGAATAAATGATAAAGATGATATGTGGAGGAAAAAAACATTTCATCTTTGGGAGAAAAAAAGAACTCAACCTCTACCAAGAGAAGCACTAACCTTGATGACATTTTGGATCGTTGATGAACTTTCTAAAAGTGAAAATTCTCTCACTTGCGATGTTTGAATTGGTGAACTCAAAAACAAACATTGCACAAGCTCCCACTCATAAAACAGTCTAATTGATGATTTTCTGGACCATCTGTGCACCTAATTCATCTGTTAATCTTCTGCATAAGAAAACAAATCTGCAAAGACACACAAATTAAGAGATGGAAAAAGTGCATGTTCATCTTATATTAAAGAAAAGGCCAGTGCTCCTGGAGTGCCAAAAGATACAGGAAATCCAAGCTTTTTATTACAGAGAAGGAAGGCATATACAGGGAATGGTGAAAAAAAATAGGCGACGAATAGAAAAAGCAACAATGCTCAGAATAAACAAAACCTTGATGTAGACAAATATCTTACACTTATTAGCAAACTAGGAAACACAATATAGTATAAACAGTTAGTTCCAGAAAAAAGCCAAACTGGCAGGAGATGGATGCAGTTCAATCCAAACCATGGAGCAGAGTCCACTGAAGCTGCTAATTTGCTCGAAAAATTTCCACCGGACACTCACTTGGCAATGAAGATATGCAGAAAATGGCAAACACAGCATTTCATCTAATCTGCCATTACTTTATCAGTAAGATTTAATGTTACATTTAACTACACTCTGTTGCCATACCAAACAAGTTTTGTCAGGGTGAAAACAACAATCCAACTTGGTAGAATTACATACAAACCGGGATAACTGGCCAAATTAGCTTGTTGAAAACCTGGGTCCCTCAAACATGCCTTGTTAGGTGAGCACAATTTGAGAATACAACAACGGGTAACTATCTAACAGTCAACATGATAGGGTGGTGCCTTGGCTCTAATTTTACACTTGCAAAATAACTAGTTAACGATTTTAGAGTAAGTTCTCCGTGTTACAGGTAGTTCAAGAAGAACGAAGAAATAGCATCTTTCTGCCTCCCTGATATATTGGACTTCACCATTCATTAACTTTAGAATCTTCCGGCTCATGCTCAGACCTAAGCCTTCTTGAGTCACCCAACGACTGCTATGGAACATGTCTTGAACCAATTCAGGAGGAACACCTTCACCAGGACATACCATCCTTCACAAAGCGCAAATAACCGCAATTAGTTGAATAGTAAAGCCCTTTTACATCTAAGAATTGGAACAATATGATGTTTATCTAATGAACTCATTTTTAACCCTATTTCTTCGAAGGAATAATGAAATGACTTGAAGATCAAACCACAATACCTAAATTCAGCACGGAGAAGAGTAAGCCCGTCGGAGATTTGTTTTATTCTTGGATGTACATGAATCTCTACCCACCCATCTGGAGAAGGCGCATAGCGCACCATATTCAATAAGAAATCAGCCAAGACTTGTTGAATCCTCAACTGATCACCATAAACAGCCAACGTCTTGATTTCTTCAGGTATATCACGAATCAACTGTAAATTTCTCTCTCTTAGTAATAACATTACTTGGCTAACAACAGCATTGATGACGTTTCCAAGCAAGAATTCTCCCTTTTCAAGCTCCATTGATCTAAATCCAAAATGAAATAAAGACATGAATGCCATCCTAACAGATATGGTAAGCATAGAAAGACACTAAGCATTTAAGCCTACTAAAGCTTTCTACCAAAGCCTGCGAAACATGACAGTCAACCTGCAAGCAAATTGAGATTGAATTAAATTTAGGCATTCACATGAACTGTACAATTCTCCAAATTCACATATTCTAGGCATTGCGTATATTTTCTGACAAGCATGTTCTATGAGATAAGATTAGATGCCTAGCAAGGGTTTCCCCTCTCAGACAAGTTGAGAGACTAGAAACCTATACTTTATAGCTAAATCTTTTTTGTTTTGCTTTTCTACAGGGGAACTTTTATCTCTGATCTTGTATTATCCTTCTCTTAGTCTTATTGACACAATCCTTGCAAATTAGAAAAATCATCACAAACAGCCGTCATTTTTTAAACTTCCAATAATGAACAATATGAAAAAGGTTAGAAAAACTATAGATTAAATCATTTTCACAACTTCATCTTTGTTATGGTCCACAAACTATGTATTCCTCTACTAATTATATATTTCCATCATTATGAGCATCCACCAATCATCATTAGCTAATAGTTCAAATTATCATATCCTTGAAAAAGAGTAATTTAATGAACAAGAAATATTATATATGGAACTTAATGACAACATCAAATTATATTTTTAGCATTATAAGTGAAGTCAACTTTACATCAAATCATCAAATAACCTGATTGGCAAATGCATAATAATGGTTAGATCCAAAAATTTAAGCCATTCCTTTTCATTGCAAGAAAAGTTTGAAATGGGAGTCCGTAATTGGTCAAATTCCAAGATTCAAACTTAGAAATCTTTCACATGAGCAATGTTGGATATATAAAAGCAAAATTTAAAACGATATCATTATATCTCATAAAATTCACTTTTAAATCATTGATAAGAAAACTCACCCATCTTCAATGCTTGCCAAGTCAACATCCTGTATTATTTTTGACATTTGCTTCTCACATGCAGTACTAGTCTCAAGAAACTGCTTTTGTTCATCGGTCAATCCAGTAGCCTCCAAAAGAGAGTTTGTAAAGCGTATGCCACTCAGTGGATTCTTTATTTCTTGACAAATATAGGCTAACTCTTTCATCCTAGCATAGCAATTCTTCTCTTGTTGCTTCTGTATTTTCAGAGCCTGTTGAAGATCAGGACTCGCAATTTGCAAAAAGCAAAAAGCTCCAATAATCTGACCATCCATGTTAACCCTCTTATTTGCTGTCAAGAAAGCTTGCACATATTTTCCATGCCGGTCAAGAAATGAAAAAGGGAACTTGTCGGTATCTTGTCCACCAAGGGAATTGTGCAACACAATCATGAACTTTGTTAAAGCATCCGAGCCCTTTAACTGACAGCAACTACCGAAAACCTCTCCAACCAACATCTTTCCAATTACATCTGCACGCCCCCAACCAGTAAGCTTTTCCATGGCTGCATTCCACTCTAAGCAACAAGTGTTATCATCCGATGCAAAAATTGGGGGGATCAATGGATTTGGGCTATGTACAATAGCCTTGTAGTCACCTTGTATGTTGATGAATTTGTCCATTACAACCTTCTGACCAGTAACGTCCTGACCAACAAAGCATACTCCAACTATATTATTTGTATAATCCTTGCTGGAGCAAGCATTCACCACTACAAAAACTGCACCATTTTGATTTTCTGGGCCAAATGTCTTCAATTTTATCTCAACATTCTTATCTTCTTCACCTGTACTAATTAAATACAAGTTATGTCAAGTATGAAATTTCCACCTTTCTACTTTTCACCTACTCAAACCAAGCAGACCCTCACTAAAGCCTAGATGACTAGTAGCTTCTAACCAACAGAGAATGATATTCAATTGGACTATGATTTTCTTTTTCCCTCCTCCTTTACTTTTATAAGTTTTGTGTTGTTAACCAGTTGAAATCTATGCCCACTTGGCAGTCAGCATTGAATTACAAATGAAACAACTATTAATCGCCTTGTAATAACTAATTAACTAGTTATGGTAACTTGCAAGAAACCAATTCCTTCCAGTTTACAGTGTATTATATCATGTACTCTTCTACAAACTTCTATCCATCATGGTTAGAAATAGAACATTGGCATAAACGAAAAAATGGTAAGATTGATAGTTGTCCATCCTAATGGTTTAATCAGAATTCTCCCGCTTAATAATCTCAATTAGAAAGAATACCTCTTAGAGCGCGAGAGAGAAGCTTGTCTACAGTTTCTTCGAACTCCTTGTACACAAGATCATGAACCAGTGACTTCCCCATAGCCTCGTCGACTGGAAGCCCTGTCAATTCTGCAACCTTTGCATTCCACCCATTTATGCGGCCATCAACGTCAACAGCGAATATGGGAGCAGTGGCAGTTTCTATCAATCTGACCATTTCTCTCGCCACAGAACTTAGCTCATCTACCCCTTGCAACTCAAAATCCGCCAGATGCGAATGCATAACAGCCTTTGAGTTGCTATGCTCGGCATCTCTAAATGAGTCTCGCAGAATAAGCTGCAAAGAGTGAATCGCATCCATTTCTGCATTATCCCATGGCAAACTCCGGCTTTTCACCACTTCCAAAAATGCCTTAAATGAAGAACGAGGATGCATTCTCTGCCCATCATCCTTATCCTCAGGATGATGCTTTGCACCACCCCATTTGATCTCTTTTGCTGTGTGAGACCTAAACCAGAAAAGAAAATCCCCTTCAGTGATATATGCAACAGCCATCCCACAAACAGCATCCCCAAGCGAGGCAGCACCAGGATACCCAGCATCACCCAGACTATCAGTACTCAAACCCGTCGAATCTCCATGGTATGCCAACAACCACTCTATAATATCCCTTATTTGAGATTCAGTAGGTGTTACACCCAATGGATAGTAGTTTCCTTTGTAGTACAAAGCTGCTCCATCACACCGCACCAAATCCATAATACTAGGACTCTGAGTAACAATGCCAGTGGGCGAGTCCCTAAGAAGCATGTCACACAACAGAGTTTGCGTCCTCAAAACTCGCTTCTCTAATGACTGAGAAGCCAATTGAAGCTCCATATTCAGCTGCAGCCCAAAGGCCTGCATCAAGAATTCACAAGCATACCTCAAGGGAAAAGGTATACACCTGGCCGAAGTGTGGTGGCAAACAACCAATCCCCACAGCCTCATTGAGCTGCGGCCGCCAACAGCTTCCTCATCATTAGCATTGATGATAACCGCCATAACCAGCGAAGCAATCGACCCCATATTCGCCATATACTGAGCGTGGCAACCGTGTGGTGCACGCAGGGTGGAGCCAACCAAACACAAGGGCTGCACAAGGGCCTCATCCTGCACCACCCTCAATGGCGAAGCATTGCAATCTACAATCATCCTAACTCTATTCTGCTTGAACAAGAACCTCGAAGCCTGAGGTATATCAGTAGCAGGGTAATGCAAACCAATATAAGGCTCCAAATCAGGCCTCTTACTCTCAGCAACAACCTCACCATGCTCATCCTCATGAAATTTGTACACCATCACCCTATCATAACCGGTCAATTCTCTCACACTCTCCACAACAGTGTCACAAAGAAGCTTCACATCGCCTCCGGGAAGCGACTGAAGCTGCGAAATAGCTCGAACAGCTAGCTTCTGGGACTGAACAGCCCCTGCAATTGACAGTGCAGGGTCCTCAGTCCTAGCAGGCTCCAAATCGATGACGATTCCAACATCGATTCGGTGCAAGATTCCATAAAAAGGCTTGCCGGAATTCCGGGAATGGATCCAAATTGGGTTGAGGAGCGTGATCTCGCGCGCCCCAAACGCCCTCTCTAGCAAGGTGCTGCTGGAGGGGGTGAAAAGACTGCGCACGTCAGTACCAATTGTGAGCGCCTCCTCGTGGGATCCGGGGAGACGCTCGAGAGTTGGGACTGACTGCGGTGATATGCCGAGCATGTCCCGAGCGTTCTCGGAGTATCCGAGGATGCGGAAGGACGGCTCGTCGACGGCAATCATACAGCCGAAAGGCTGGATGAGGCCGCCACGCTGGATCTTCAGTAGGTAAGCTGTGATCTGGTGCTCCGGTACGGACTCGGAGGTGTGGCGGACGGAGTGGGAGTAGTCGAAAGACTTGCCGGACTCGCCGGACTGCTCGAAAACGGCGTGGAGGCGGGCGTCTTCTGTGTACTGCGCTATGGCCTTGCTTATTGACGCGTCGTTCGTGTTGTGTACGACAGTGCGTTTTGATGAAGATGCTGTGGGGTGTTGTTGTTGCTGTTGGTGTTGGTGTTGGTGGTGGGGAACTCTGTTTGTTGCTCTGCTTGCTGAGGCCATTTTTTGAAGAATGAGATTGTGGAAATTAGGTCAACTGAATTTGGAGAAACAAGAAAAAGAAGAGGAGGAGGAGCAGCAGAGTGAAGTTGTTAAGCAGGTGACTGAGTGTGTGGTTGCAAGGAGGAAGGAAGAGTTGTTCTATTTTCTTTGTTGTGTTTTGTTGTTTGTTGAGAGAGAAAGGAACATGACTGTTTCGTTTCTTTTCCGTTTCATTTCTTTTCTTATTTTTTTTTTCTTTTCTGGTGTCGTTAAAATGTGTGGGTGAGGTGGAAAATGTTTGTGGCTGAGGAGTGAGGTGGTGAACATAATTGAGTCAAGGTGATTGGTGCGCCATTTATCTTTGAAAATTGTGGGCGTATGAGTATCTGTCATCATCCCCGAGTTTTTCTCGCAGTCGCACCTCTCACTTGCTATTCCAATCCCCTTTTTTTTAATAATCTATATTCCATTCCCTTCTTGACAATAGTCCTCTCTAATTTTTTTTTTTAATTTAAGAAAGTAAAATGTCATCTTTAATTTTTTTTATATTTTTTAATTTTATTTATAAAATATATAATAAAAAAATACATTTTATTCTTTTAAATAAAAAATTAAAAAAATTCATTCCTCTTTTACTGCTGCAAGCATTTTATTTTATTTGAGAGTTTAGTTTTAGAATTTACTAAATATTAAAGAGGTGAATTTTGGATTAGTTCGTAAAATATAAATTTATAGGATTAAAATATAAAATTGCAATAAATTTTTTAGTTTTGGATCAACATCTTTATAAAAATAGTTAGGTTTAATTACTCTATTAGTCCCTATAATTTTGCGAAATTTTCAATTAGATCCCTATACTTTTTTTCCTTTTAATTGGGTCTTTATACCAAATTTTTTTTTTCAATTAGGTCATTCTTAATAGTAATTGGCTTAATTGTATAGGGACCCAACTAAAAAAAAATTTGTGCGAGGGCTCAAATAAAATGAAAAGAAAGTATAGGGACTTAATTGAAAAACAAATTTGGTGCAGGGACCAATTAAAAAAAAAGTATAGGGACCTAATTAAAAATTTTACGAAATTATAGGGACCAACAGAGTAATTAAACCAAATAGTTAAAATACCAACCCAGAATAAGGAGCAGTAGCTTAATATTCTGATCTTATAAATTTATATTTTATGAGATAATTTTAAATTTACTTCTTGAGCATTAAATTTTAAATTATTTTTTAAAATTATTTTTATACATTTATATATATATATTATTTTAATTTATTTTTAGTATATATTTTATATATTAACATATATTTTATGTGTATAATTAATTTAGTAATTAATTTTTTATATATATTTAATTATTTTTTAGATTAGTAAAAGTAAATTTTTGGATACTTTTTGGTTAGAAATCAATAACTAATTTTTAGTCATGTTTACATTTATATTTTGATAAATAAAAGGTCGACTATAAAAATAATATACAGTTATTCTTAAAATTCATACTTAAAATATAATGTTTAAACAATTTAAAATATAACCAATTTAAATTAATTGGATAGTTATTTTATGCATTTTTATAAGTAAGTATTGAGAATTTGAATTTTATTTTATACATATAATAATTTATTAATCAGAATAAATTTTTAAAAGTATAATTATTCTGTCAGTTTTTATAATTTTATCAAATTTTTAATTAAGTTCTTATATTTTTTAATTGGCTTCTTATACCATATTAAATTTTTTAATTAAGTCACTGTCGTGATAAAAATATTAGAATTAACATAATATTTTATTAAATAAAACAAATATGTCTAATACTTAAATAAATATTCATTTAATTCTAATATTTTTGTGATAACAGGAATTTAATTATAAAATTTGATATAATATAAAAATTTAATTAAAAAAATAAAAATATAATTAAAAATTTAATAAAATTATAAAAATTATCAAAATAATTAAACCATTTTTAAATGGATCTTCAATTGATGACGATGTCTTTGTTGTCATATTGAGAGATACCATTACAAGAAGAAAAAAAAAACAATCTAAAGCATATTACTATTTATTATAGAGGTACTAAACTCCACATTAACATAATGTTTAAACTTTCTCTTTTTGTCAAAAGAAAAGGACTGACTAAACAATTTTGAAAAGATTGTGTATTAATTTTGTATAATCCTCCAAATTCTCATAGGACTGAACAGGAGGATAAGTGTAACTTTTGGTGTTTTTCTATTAAACTATCAATCTAAACATAAATAGGTGTCATGGAAATATCGAAGATGACAAAGGTGTACCACGTGGTAACAACAATAATAGTTTAGTTTCTAATGTCAAGTAAGGTCACATTATATATATATATATATATATGTTTAGTTTCTAATGTCAAGTAAGGTCACATTATATATATATATATATATATATATAACTATTATGTCGCGATAAATTTTATAAGGTTAGATTTAATAATGTTTGTATAATTTTTTAGAGTGTTTGAGAATATTCTAGATAGTTTCAGAACGTTTTAGAATATTCTAGAAGATTCTAAAATATTTTAGAAAGTTCTAGAAGACTCTAGAAGGTCGTAGAGTATTCTAAAAGAGTCTTAATGTATATAGAAGTATAAAGAGTGGTATGGAATAATCTAAAAATATTTAAAAAGTTGTGGTAGGAAAGTCATTTGTAACAAACATTTAAGTAATAAAGTATTCTTTCCATCAAAACTTTCTTTCTCTTGTGTTCTTAACTTTCTTGTTAAATATTGAGGGTTAAGCTGACTTAGTTTTAACTCAAGAAGTTGAGTAAGTCTGAGTGCCAGTACGATAGCATTGGAGTATGTCCAAAACCATGACAATTTAGCATCAAAACAAGGTTCAAGAGGAAGTACAAGTGGTTTGTAGGTATGACTTCTAGTGTAACCATGGAGTATGTTGAGTCTCAAAGGGGAAGGGATGTCATTCCTTCTCAATAGGAAAGTAAGAAGACCCGTTCTTCAAGTGAGCTTAGAGGTAAGGATTCTAACTTCTTAGAAGAGAGAGTTTTTATGTTAGAGAATGTTCTATCCTCTATGGATGAGCGCTTCCAAAGGATAGAACATGACAAAGAGACTCTCAAGACTCACTTGTTAGGAGAACTAGATGCTTTCAAAGAAAGCATGCTCCAAATTGAAGGAAGTTTGAGAATTCCTTAAAGCTATTTGAGGAAGTTCGAGTTTAATTCAAGGAGGCAAAATCTTGACCAACTATTATAAGGGAGACGACAAAGATTGATTTCCCAAAGGCAAAGGAGTTCAAGGGCATGAGGGACACTCGAGAGGTGGAGAACTTCCTATGGCAAATGGAGAGGTACTTTAAAGGTCAAGGGGTGGTCGAAGAAGCAATAAAGGTACGCACTGCAACTCTCTACCTTTTCTGATAATGCTACCTTATGGTGGAGGAGAAAGTGCGTAGATATGAAAAAGGGTACTTGCAACGTAGCCACATTGGAAGATTTCAAAAGGGAGTTGAAAAGACAATTCTTCTCTAAGAATGTGGTCTATGAAACAAGGAAGAAGTTGAGGGAGTTGAAGCACAAGAGTACGATTAGCGACTACGTAAAGGAGTTCACTACTCTCACGCTTCAAATCCTCAACTTAGCATCAGGGGATGCATTGTTCTTCTTCATTGATGGACTCCAACCTTGGGCAAAACAAGAACTACAAAGAAGGAATGTTAAGGATGTCGATGAAGCTATCTTGGTGGCCGAATCACTCTCTGAGTATCATAGGGGAGACTCTAAACCCAACTCTTCTTCCAAGCCTAATTCTACTAAAGGTGGGAGAGACAAGGGAAAGAGTTTATCAACCAAGAAGAAAGGAAAATGCTCTTCAAAAAAAGAGTACGAGAAAAAGAAGAAGGCTTCCGTGCCCAAAGGAAGATGCTTCGTGTGCAAGGGACCACACCAAATGAAGGACTGTCCCAAGTTAGGGACTCTGACATCTATCGTCGAGGAACGAGAGGCTCAATCTCAAGTAACTGAGTGTGTTGGATCTATCCAATTCATGAATATTGTAAAGGACAAAGAGACAAGCACTGCAGAAAGGAAAGACTTAATGTATGTCAAAACCTTTATCAATGAAAAACCCGTCATGGCTATGATCGACACTGGTGCTACACACAACTTTATCATACCTAATGAAACAAAGAGGTTTGGGTTGAAGACCACCGAAAAGAATGGCTGGTTCAAACCCGTGAATACCAAGGATGAACCCCTTAAGGGAGTAGCAAAAGGGGGTTGAGATGACTCTTGATTCTTGGAAGGGCCTTGTGGATTTTTCAGGAGCACCCATGGACGATTTCAAAATAGTTATCGGGCTCGATTTGCAAAGAAAGACAAATATAATATCTGTGCCATACTATGATATGGTATGCGTCATGGAGAAAACGTCACCATGCATGGTCTCTACAGTCTTTAAAGCTGGAGGACTACCAATGTTTTCTGCTATGCAACTCAAGAAAGAGTTTAAAAAGGGGGGAGATGATATTTTTGGCTCTACTACAAGAGGAGTCAACATCCGAAGAAGAAGTTGTTTTCCCTAAAATCAAAGAAGTCCTTGAAGAAAATAAGGATATGATACCTCCCGAGTTGCCAAAACAACTACCACCTAGGAGGAATGTGGACCACAAGATTGAATTGGAGTTAAGAGTGAAACCGCCTGTCTCAGCACCATACAGGATGGCAACTATTTCCATGGTCGAAGGAGATATTTTGCATACCATCTAGGAAGGGTTGCATCATGATCCCTTAGCCAAGAAATTGGTGGAATTGGCTAGAGAAGGTAAGACTAAACGATTTTGGCTAGAAGACGACCTTCTCTACACCAAAGGGAGAAGACTATATGCCCCTAAGTGAAAAAATCTAAGGAGAAAGCTAGTGAAGGAATACCATGATACCAAATGGGCTGGTCATCAAAGCCAACAAAGGACCTTGACACTTGTTGAATCTTCCTATTATTGGCCTCAAATGAGAGAAGAAGTAGAGAGTTATATGAAGACTTGTCTTGTGTGCCAACAATATAAGATTGAAAACAAGACACCAAGTAGATTGTTAGAACCTCTGCCGCCGCCAAAGCGACCGTGAAAAAGTGTGTCTTTAGATTTCATCTCTGTCTTACCAAAGTCTGAGGGGTTTGGATATATTTTTGTGATAGTGGATCGATTTTCGAAGTATGCTACCTTTATACATGCTCCCACTAACTACACTGCAAAGGAAGCAGCACAACTATTCTTCAAGAATGTGGTGAAGTATTGGGATTGCCTAAAAGTATCATTAGTGATCGAGATCCACGCTTCACAAGACGACTATGGACAGAGCTGTTCAAACTCCTTGGATCGGAGCTTCATTTCTCAACAAGCTTTCATCCTCAAACCGATAGACAGACTGAGAGAGTGAACGCCTTACTCGAGTGTTACTTGAGGCATTTTGTTAGCGCTAATCATAAGGATTGGACAAAACTCCTAGACATTGCTCAATTTTCATACAATCTGCAAAAGAGCGAGTCCACGAGAAAGAGTCCATTCGAGATTATGACTGGATAACAACTGCTTACACCACACTCTCTTTCTTCCTCTTACTCAAGGAAGATCCCTGGAGCTTATCATATGATCAAGTCATGGGAAGAACAAGAAGATATCACTCGTTCTTATCTCGATAAAGCTGCAAAGAGGATGAAGAAATGGACAGATAAGAAGAGGAAGCATGCAAACTATCAAGTGGAAGATAAGGTAATGATTAAACTTCTTTCACAACAATTCAAAGCATTTCGCAAGGTTTATAAGGGCTTAATCCAAAAATATGAAGGGTCATTTGAGATCATTGGACGTGTTGGGGAGGTTACTTACAAAGTACAACTCCCGCCCTCTATGAAGATCCACCCAATCTTTCATGAGAGTATGCTTAAACCATATCATGAAGACCAAGATGAACCGAGTAGAGGTGACTCGAGTTGTGCTCCGCCTATGGTGATTAGATCCTTTGATAAAGAAATCGAAGAGATCTTAGCTAATCGCGTCGTGTGACGAAGAGGAGTACCACCAAGTATCCAATACTTGATCAAGTAGAAAGGACTCCCGATAATCGAAGCTAGCTGGGAAGCTCGTGAAAATCTCTAGCAATTTTAAGAATACCTAGAGCGCTATTATGAACAGAACGCGACGAGGACGTCTGCGCATTAGGTGGAGGAGAATGCCACGGTAAATTTTAGAAGGTTAGATTTAACCATGTTTGTATAGTTTTCTGGAGTGTTTGAGAATGTTCTAGATGGTTCCGGAACGTTCTAGAATGTCTTAGAAGGTTCCGGAATACCTTAGAAAGTTCTAGAACACTCTAGAAGGTCATAGAGTATTCTAAAAGAGTCTTGATGTATATAGAAGTATGAAGAGTAGTATAGAATAATCTAGAAGTATTTAGAAAGTTGTGGTAGGAGAATCATTTGTAACAAACACTTGAGTAATAAAGTGTTCTTTCCACCAAAGCTTCCTTTCTCTTGCGTTCTTAGCTTTCTTACTAAATATTGAGGGTTAAGCTGACTTAGTCTTAACTCAAGAGGTTGAGTAAGTTCGAATACCAATACGATAGCGTTGGAGTGTATCCAAAACAGTGACAATTAGCTAGTTTTCGAAACTCCTATCTTTATAAGACATTTTTAATAACTTACTTTACTATCTTAAAAAATTAAATAAATAGTCAAATTTATTCTTAAAAATTATTTATTTTTTAAATTTATGTCAAAAAATTTAATTAAATTCGTCCTAAAAAAATTCTAAATAAAAAATTTATTTGTTATTACAGATGTGTTAAAAGATTTTCTTCCTTTAGAAGTCTTATGAAATCTAATAAAATAATGTGTCATGTAATGCTTTGAAATGATTTATAATTATGTGTGATTGCTATAGATAAATTATGCGATAAGAAAAAGTAATACGGGAAAATAAAACTGATAACAAATTTATTTGTTTTACTCAGATAAATTAATTTATTTTTAAAAGACACCCTTCTCTTAGAAGATAGATGAAATCTAATAGAATAATGTGTCATGTGATGATGTTAAATGATTTATAATTGTATAAGACTACTGTAAATAAAGTATAAGATAAAAAAATGCAGTACTCGAAAATAAAACTAATAACAAATTTATTTATTTTATCAGATAAATTTATTGTTAAAGCACTCTTTTTTAAGAAGTCAAATGAAATCTGATGAAATAATGTCATGTGATTCTGTGAAATGATTTATAATTGTATGTGATTGCTGTACATAAATTATGCGATAAGAAAAAAGTAGTAGTAAAAAATAAAACTAATAATAAATTTATTTGTTTTATCAGATAAATTAATTTATTGTTAAAAGGCTCTCTTCTCTTGGAAGTCAGATGAAATTTGATGGAATAATGTATCATGTAACGCTATTATGATTGTGTGAAATTGCAGTAAATAAATTATGCAAATAGAAAAAATAGTATTCTAAAATAAAATTAATAACAAATATATTTATTTTAACAAATAAATTAATTTATCATTACAGCACTCCCTCCCTTCACTTTTTAATTTAGATATAGAAGGAGGAATAGTGTAGGACACAGTTATAGAATGTATGAATGCTTTTTGCAGTTGTGGTATTAAGAGCAAATCGGACCCTTCGATTTATATTTAAAAAATTAAAAAAAATTACATTACACAAATCGGATCGTCCGATTTGTATTTTAAACAATTAAAAAAAATTTAATAATGAAATCGGACCATTCGATTTTTGTTTTCAAAATAAAAAAAATTTAAAAGTATAAATCGGACCTTCCGATTTTCCCTCCCACATAAATCGGACAATCCGATTTGTGTTCATAATTTTTTTAACAAAGAAATCGGACAGTCCGATTTTTTCACTCTATGGTTCAGAAAAAATTATCTCACATTTATATCTAATACCACCCACCTCTATACCCATGCACAACACACACAGAATTTGTATATCCAAAAAAATGATCCCCTCCCTTAGAAGCCATATGAAATATGATGGAATAATGTGTCATGTGATGTTGTGAAATGATTTATTATTGTGTGAGATTGCTGTAAAAAAATTATGCATAAAAAAAGTAAGACCCAATAATAAAATTAATAATAAATTTATTTGTTTTATCAGATAAATTAATTTATCGTTAAAAGAGTTCCTTCTCTTAAAAGCTAGTTGAAATATAATGAAATAATATGTCATATATATTTTTTTAAAGATAATAGCATATATTATTTTATTACTAAAATAATTGAAATGTCCAAATTGGACTTACAATCAGAATTTGGAAATTTCTCATAGATTGCTTAACAATAGTGAAAAGCAACAATAACGTAGCTTTGGAATAATTAAAAGGGAACAAGAAATTAAAGAAGATATTTCAAAGATTAGGGCTCAAAACTCCTCTGTGGGTGGCGTTGAAGTTCATTGCATGGCTTCACTACCGATTCCACCACTGCAGTGGCTGGGCTGTTGGTTTGTTCGAAGACTCTCAGATTCCTGTTTTTTTCAGACACTCTAACAGGTGATAGTCAGAATATTAAGCTCAAATTCTCTATGGTGTTGTTGTGCTATCTTTTCTTTTATTTGTGTCCACCATTAGCGGAAGGTTGTCGTTCTTTGCAGCGGTAATAAGTAGCTAATAGGCGTTCTCTTCCACACTTCTTGAGCCTCGGTACAATAGATTAGGCAATAGGAGGTTGATTCCTCTTCCCTGTGGCAGAGGGGGCACTCCCCCGATGTGTTTGGAAACCTGCGGTGGATATTTTGTAGAATTCGGAAGCGATCATGCAGCGACTTCCAAAAAAAAAATCTTTATCTTGTGAGGGATTAGGAGTTTTCATAGTCCCTTCCACAAGGATCTTTGTCTGAAGTAGTCTAGGCAGCTTTCGATTAAGCTGTGGAAGAAATAATAAGCGACTTTGTACCCTGATGCAACAGAATATTGGTGCGTATTGCTTATATCCCAATGTAGCTTGTTTTCATTTTTCCCCAATTGGATTGTTAGTATTCGATTACTGATATCCACAGAAAAAATCTCTTGGATGAGTTGTTGGTTCCAACTTCTCTGATCTTGGTTTATTAAATCCTTCACTCTGAACACTGGTAATATTGTGTTTTGTAGGTACACTGCCGGAGGTAATGTACATGGGTATGGCAGAGGAAGCCATGGCTCACCAACAATCTGGATGTCCTCTCCAGTGCCAATTTTTCATTGCAGTCCTTTCTCCACTATTGTCCTGCCTTCAAGGACACTTCTCCATCCCCAAGAAGGTAATACTCCAATCTCTGCTTTCATTACATCGGAGTATTTAAAGTACCTACTTTTGAGGATTCTAGCTAGGAGTGAATTAGGATGAGTAATTAATTGCTAGCATTATTTTCCTAAGAGAGCAAGATTTTGGGCTCTGAGGTCTTTTAGTCCCAGTCCTCCCTCACTCTTAGGTCGTGTCGTAGTATCCCAACTAACCCATTACAACTTACGTTCTTCCCCCTTTTGACCTCACCAAAATTGAGCCAAGATATGGTGAATCTCCATAATCAGAGAATTCGGCAATCGAAAACAAGACAGAGAATAAATTGGTATAGCCTCTCCTATAGCCTTAATTAAAACATGTCTTCCACCCGCCGAGAGGAGGTTGCGCTTCCAATGCTGGACTTTTTTTCGGACCTTTTCTTTAATCAGGTTGAATGTAGACCGCTTGGATTTATTAACCACAGTTAGAAGCTCAAGATATTTATCTTGTATCCCAATGTGGTCAATGTGGAGAGCATTAGCCAACTGACGCCGAGTCTCCATTGGGGTGCTGTGACTGAAAAAAATTGCTGACTTGCTCAGATTGACCTGCTGGTCGCTGCAACTTCGGTAATGCTCCCATAGATCTAGAATTCTCTCACAGTTTAGAACCGTAGCCTAGCTAAAAAGTAATGAATCGTCTGCAAATAACAAATGGCTGACGCGAGGGCACCTCCTGTTAATCTGAACTTTTTAAATTAGTTTGTTTTGCTCCGCCTTGTATAGCATAAAGGATAATCCTTCAGCGCAGAAAAGAAATAGGTATGGTGATAGAGGGTCTCCTTGTCGGATACCTCTATTTGGTTTGAAATAACCAAAAGGTTGACCTTCCACATTGATGGAATAAGAAACATTAGTGACTAACTCCTGGATCCATCCTATCCATCTCTCTTCAAAGCCCAGTTTTTCCATGATGAACCACAAATAGGCCCACTCAACTCTGTCATAAGCCTTACTCATGTCCAGCTTAACCGCCATTTCATACTCAAGCCATTGCCTCTTGTTCTTAAGATAATGCATGTACTCATGAGCAATAAAGATATTATCCGAAATAAGCCTCCCTTTAATGAATGCACTCTAAGACTAACTAATCAAGTTGTTCATAATAGGTTAGAGTCTATGAAGAATTACCTTTGACATGATTTTATAGATAACCGTGGATAAAATGATAAGCCGAATCTGAGTCATACTGCTAGCATCTGAAACCTTCGAAATAAGACATATCTGAGTGTGGTTAAATCCCTTAAGAATCCCCCCTGCGAAGAAGCTCCGCACAGCTCGAAAGACATCTTCATTAACAGTATCCCAGTAACACTGAAAGAATTTCGCCGTCATGCCATCTTCACCTAGGACACTCTGAGGGTGGATGCTGAATGTTGCTCTCTTGACTTCCTCCCTAGAAACTGGTTTACAGAGCCGTTGATTCATGGCAGCTGTGACCTTAGACTCAAAATCAGCAAAGAACGGTGTTGGATTTGTATGGCAAGTGGAGGTGAATACATTCTTGAAATACTATTCAGCCACTTTTGTAATGTCAGCATTTGTGGTCGCAACATCCCCATTCTCACCAAACAGTCTCCATATCCGATTCCAGCGAGCTCGATTCTTAAACTTCTGGTGAAAAAATTTCGTGTTCTGATCCCCTGCCTGAAGCCATTTAACTCTAGACTTTTCCTTCCAATACATTTCCTCATCGTGGTAAGCTATCTCCAAACTACGCTCCAACCGACCAGCTCCTCACCACAGTGTGTTCCTATGGCTCGCAATCCCTCAATTTGCTGGAGAAGCTCATCAATTTTCACATTAGAATTTGACCTGCTCCTGGTCTTCCATGCTACAAGTCTGTGCCTGCATTTCTTGACTTTTTGGGCTAAGCTATACATAGGTGAACCCCCCCCCCCACTTCGTCTTTCCACGTATCCTGAATAATATTCCTAACATCCGGAACCGCACACCATCGCTCCTAGAGTTTGAATCATCATTTAGACTGTTCATGCCTCGGGTTTGTGTCTAGGAGTAGTGGTGCATGATCTGAACCAGATTCAGAAAGTCTCATAACAGCTGGATTTTGGTATTTCTGCAACCACCCATTTTCAGCGAGCACTCTATCAAGTCTCTCCTGGATAAGGTCTCATCCTGTTCTTCTGTTTGTCCATGTAAACGGCCTACCAATCATATCAATGTTCACCAGTTCACAGTCATTAAGGAAGTTATTAAAACATGCCATGGAAGCTGGGGATTTCTCATTTCTGCCTTTTTTTCACGCTGGTTTGTGATGGCATTGAAGTCTCCGATGATTGCAACTTTCTCATAAACCTGCTGTAATATTAATGATAACTCCACAAATTGCTGTGATCGAATCTGGTTGTTAGTACTTAAATGAACCCCAAGCAAACACCAATCATGATTTGTAACCTCATCTTTAACGGTGACAACAATGAAAAAATGAGTAGATTTGATAACTGCTAGTCTGTTACCTCCAAACCTTCCTTCCATGCTATTACCAATCCTCCTACTGTTCCTTCCGGGTTGACTAGACTCCAGTCTTTGAATCCACATCCTTTCAACTTTTGCTTCACACTTCGAGAAGGGTTTTTTGTCTCGCACAAAAATACAATCTCGGGGGAGTGGGATCGAACGATCCCTTTAAGATTGTGGACTGTCAAGGGTCTCCCCAAACCCCGACAGTTCCACATTAAAATTTTTATGGCTTCTCGGGTGCCATTTTGAGGCTGGCATCCCCCCACCTTTGCATTCTCCATGAGCATGTCCTCTAGGCATATTTGCTTGTGGCTCCCATTGTTTTCTTTCCTTTCCAAATTCCATTTGCCTCCAATGATTGGTATTACTTCACTGCTACCCTAACAGGCCTTTTGTTTCAGTTTCATTGGCTTCTTTGGTTCTACCATTTGAACAGGAAAATCTGGACTCCTCAATTCTATGTTCGTAGCAGAGGTAATGTCTTCAAGAACCGGTGGATCCACGCGTACGTTCTTCACTATGGTCTCTCGGTTGCCCCTAATTTCTCCCATTAGATTAGTGCTGCTACTTGTATTAAGACTGCTACTTTGCTGCTCCTGGTTATTAACTTCAAGTTTTGCAAAGCCATCAAGTAGCCATGATGGGACTGGTTTCTTTGCTGGTTCTGGTGCTGAATGCATATGTTGTTTATTATTGCCCTGATGATCTTTCTCCCGTACATCCACCCTTCTTCCAACTTGGTCAGCTTTCAACCATTCTCCCACCAAGTCTTAGTTCAGTTTGTTTGTGACTGCATCCTCTAATAGAACATTGCATACCCTCGCACTATGCCCAATGTGAGCGCTGTACGTACAAAAGGTCCCAATGTGTTCATACCTCAGCCCCACCTCCACCAGTCGTTGGTTCGATCCTTTCACCCTGAGACTATCCTTCACTGCTTTATCCCCATCAAGCATGATTTTATCTCTATGTATCCGAGATTCTTTACCTCTGACTTCAAATATTCCTATCTCCAGGAGTTCTCCCAATTTTTCTCCAAGTTTTTGCCCAGCTTCCAACGTCTTATAGCATTCAGAAACACTAAAATTGCACCAAAATGGAGAATTTTGAATCTGTATTATGTTCAGAATTTTTTGTGTCAGTCCATTGTCGCACATGGAGGATGTAATCCTTGAATAGCCAGGGGGATCCTTTCTCAATACGCCGCACATCTTTCTCTTTATCAAAGAAGAACCGAAACTAGTTATTCCCCTGATTGACTACTCTGAACCCTGTTGGTTTATCTCAGATTGTAGACAGAGCATTCTCCATAGTACCTGCCGATAATTTTTGTACCAAAAAAATTCGACCTGTTAAGCTCTTTGTGCATGCCTTTACACCATGAGAGATATCTGTCTCTTCTAGTACTACTATATCCGCCTCATCTCCCCCACTATCATTGTTCTATACATCAGGGTCTCTTCGCAGGTCATCCATGTTGCATATCAATGATTGGTGATTGATTTGGTGTGAATTTGTCGTGTAGCAGCAACCCTAAGAAGCACAATGTAACCTTAGCAGAGCACCAAAATGCCCTAATAGGCACTCTTGATTTTTTTTAGTCAAATAATGTGTCATGTATGATTGCTTAGAATTGTTGTAGATAAATTGTGCAAAAAGAAAAAGTAGTAATGGAAATTGAACTCACATTAAAGCTTTTGACTCTAAATTCTAAGGTAACTTTTGCGAGAAGAAAAAATAGTATTCTAAGCTTTTTACTATCCCTTAACTTGTTTTTTTTTTAAGTTAGGAATGAAACTCGAACTTTCAACTTCTAGATGAGTATAAAGAGATTATATCATTTGTACTATAACTAGTTAGCAATTATTAAGTATTTTAAATGAAGTTATTGTTTGTAACAATATTTTCTTTTATGATATAATACATGTTTAAAATGTATTTCAAATTAAAATTGTGTAACGTCAAAATATTTATTTTATTTTAAAAATTATATTACATTATTTAATCAATATTTAATGATTTAGCGTTTTGACTTAATTTGTAATGTGTTATTATATGAGATAATTAAAAAATATTAATTTTATTTATCTTAATATACTAAATATGATGTAATTTTTATTGAATACAATAATTTTCATCAAGATCAATGAGTTATATATCCATGAAATTGGGATGGCCAGAAATTATATTAGAAACTTATATATAATTATTTTTATATGAAGTTGATAGTTAAAAATTATTAGATAATAATTTAGTTAAATATGTCAAATTAGTTAATAATTTTTATCTATTAACTTCACATAAAAATAAATATAGGTAAATTATCACAAAAAATTATTCCTACTATGAAAAACATGTGAGGAAAGTTTTAAGATGTTAAATAGATATGGAGTTTAGGTTTTTATCGGTCTACCCTTTCTGTATTGTTTTTTTTTTTTTTTAGAAAAAAAAGAGTTTTGATTCAATCCATTGGTGGTAAAATATCCAACATGGCTAGATTTTGTATATGGTTTGGTGCCTCTTTCATCCACATAAAATTTAGACTGATAAAAGCCATCTTAGCTAGTTCATGAGCCACTCTATTTCTATTTCTCTTGACATGACTAAAGAAAAATAATCTAAGTCCTCTTAATATTGCTAATGTGTCAGCAATGAATGTTCCAAAATAAGATTCTATTGACTTTTCTTGTTTAAGAGCTTTCACTACTTCATAGCTATCACTTTCTATGATTACTTCATTGAAACAACAATGTTTAGCAAATTCTGCTCCCAAATAGGCTGCATATGCCTCAGCCTCATGGGTCTCTAAGTGAAAAGGTATGACCCAACTAGCTGCCCCCAAGATTAAACCCATCTCATCCCTTGCAATTACACCCACACCTCCATGCACATCTCTTGATATGGATGCATCAACATTAATTTTAACAATTCTGGTTGGTGGCACCTCTCAAGTCTCTCTTAATTGAGTCAATAAAGAGTCAACTACCCTTAATTTCTTATTTCTTGAGTTTACCTTCAGAAAATCTTCAAAGTCCTTCATCACACACTCAATCTCCTCTTCAATTGTTGCATTTGTTCCTTCGAATACCTGCACGTTGCGGGATCGCCAAAGTTGGTTGAACAGCACACAAAACATGGCTTTCCTTTTCTCATCTAACTTTTCTAATAAATTAAACATCCAATTTTTCAGCCCTTGATTTTTTGTAGGTTCATTTCTTAGTGTTAGAGGCGACGCAAACCAGAATTTTCTTGCATACCAATAGTCCCTCACCACATGGGCTTCTGATTCGTCTTCTTCTCCGCATCTTGGACAACTGGAAGCAACATTAATTCCTCTTCGCTTCAAGTTCAGCTTCGTTGGGAGGGAGTTATAGATCAATTGCCATATGAAATTGAGCACCCTTGGTGGAGCTTGAATTTTTCAAATATTCTTCCAAGTATTTTCTTCACTTTCCTTGTTATTTTGATTGTTGGACTGGTTTTGATCTAGTTCTTTAATTGCATGGTATGCTGTTTTGACACTGAACTTTCCATCTCTTGTTCTCTTCCAAGTAAAGCTATCTTTTATTCTGATATTGGAATCGTGATATCTAATACTTGTTGGGCTTCAAAGGGTAGAAAGATCCTCCTGATAAGTTCCGTGTTCCATATTTTTCTTTCGTTTTGAATGAGCTCTGCCATTGTTGATTATGGATTCAAAATAACTGGGAGGCTCCATGATTTTGATCCATTCTGTTTAGGTAACCAAGGGTCCCTCCAGATTCTTGCTCTCCTGCCATTTCCAATCCTCTGCTATCCTTCCTTTTCTAGGACATGTTTAGCTTGCCAAATGCTTCTCCATGTATAGCTTGGTGCAAAGCCCACATATGAATTAAGGAACTCTTTTCTATTGAAATATTTGTTTTTCATTGTTCTTTCCGCCAAAGACTCTGGATTTTTAATCAATCTCCGTCCCTATTTTGCCAAAAGAGCTGTATTAAAAGCTTTCATGTCTTTGAATCAAGGCCTCCATTCTGTTTTGACTAACATAATTTATTCCATCTTACCTAGTGAATTCTTCTTTCTCCATTATTAGATTCCCAGTAAAACATATTTATCATCATTTCTATATGTTGGCATAAGCTCATTGGCAGCTTGAAACATCCCATTATGTAAGTGGGAATGGTTTGAGTGACTGCTTTTATTGGTGTTTCCTTTCTTACCCTCAAGAGCACCTTTTCTTTCTACCCCTTCAATTTCTTCCACACTCTGTCCTGAACATAGTCAAAAACTTGTTTCTTGGATCTTCCCACGAAGGTTGGAAATCCAAGATACTTCGAGTGTCTTTCTACTGCCTTAATACCTAGCATGTCCTTAATGGCATCTTTTCTGTTAGGTAGCACGTTTCGGCTAAAAGATAACTTAGATTTATCAAAGTTAATGCACTGTCCAAATGCGTTTTGGTAAGAAATAAGAGCCTCTTTGACTGATTGGATTGCCTGATCTGATGTTCTAGTAAAAAAGATACTATCATCTGCAAAAAACAGATGATTTATCTCTGGACTGTTCTTCGCAATCTTTATTCCTTGGATAGCTCTGCTGTTCTGTGCCTTAATCAGTGTTCCGGATAGAACCTCTGCACACAAGATGAAAAGATAGGGGGATAGGGGGTCCCCCTGTCTCAGCCCTCGGATAGGATGAAAAATTTTACTAGAGACTCCATTTAAAAGAATAGAGAATGATGTCGCAGTCACGCAATTCCAGATTACTCGAACCCACCGTTCTGGAAAGCCCATTGTGCTTAGAACCTCTTTCAAAAAGTCCCACTCTACTCTATCGTATGCCTTCTCCATATCTAGCTTCATTCCCACATATCCTTTGCCTCCTATTGTCTTCTTCTTCATATAGTGAAAGACATCAAAAACACTAAGGCCATTGTTTATTATCAATCTTCGTCGGGACGAAAGCGCTTTTATTTTCACCAATTACCTCAGGAAGAATGATTTTCAGCCTATTTGCTAGAGTCTTTATTGCTAACTTAAGAATTACATTACATAGGAATATTGGCCTGAACTCCCTTGTGTGCCTGGGCTTGTTTACCTTTGGGATCATGCATATGTAGGTATAGTTCAACGGTTCGGGATCAACCCCATCATTTAGAATTCTGAGAACAATTTTGGTCACTTCATTGCCGAGTACTTTTCACATCTTTTGGTAGAAAAGCGCCAGTCCAGTTCTGGTGCCTTGTTCAGGTGCATTTGTTGGAGGGCTTGGATCACTTCTTTGGTAAAATCATCATTGAGGACCGCAAACCTTTCCTCATTTATTCTTCCTCTGACCACCTCCACCGTTTCTTTCACATCTATGGTCTCCTCGGATGTGAATAGTTTTTCAAAGAAATTTCTCATCACCCATTCAATTTTCTCCTCCTCCTCATGCTTCACCCCCTATCGTCCGCAATGGATTTCACCCAATTCCTCATTCTCCTTTATGAAGCTTTATGGTGAAAGAATTTGGTGTTTTTATCACCATCTTTTAACCAATTGGCCATTGATCTTTTGCTCCATTAGATTTCTTCTATCTTCAACAGTTCATCAAGTTTTGCCTTTTCCATTTAGTCTTCTTTATTACTTCTTCAATTTGAGGTGCTACATTCAGATGTTCTATTTCCTTTTGTAATTCTCTAATTTTTTTTGGGACTACATCAAAGGTTTCTTGCCTCTAACTATGTAGCTCTTCAGCACACCAAGTCAATTTTTCTCTAATGCTCCTTGACCTTCTATGCTAGCTTTCTTCCACTATTTTGTTACACTCTTTGTTTGTTAACCACATTTTTTCAAATCTGAATTTAAAATTTTTTTGCTATTTCTCTTTGATTCTCCCACTAAGTTAATTAACAAAGGGTAATGATCAGATTTATACTTGCTTAGGTGTTGTACATGGGTTCTAAGATATGCCTCCTTCCACTCCAATGTTGCTAGGGCTCTGTCGAGTCTTTCTTGGATGTTGTTGTCCCCTCCCTGTCTATTTGTCCAAGTACATGGGTGACCTTTGAAGCCAAGGTCCTGCAAGTCATTCCTTTGAATTGTTTCATGAAACTTCTTTATTTGTGATAAGGTGACTGGATTCTCACCTAGCTTTTTCTGCTATTTCAGCACCTGATTAAAGTCCCCAAAGATTAGCCATAACCCTTGATTTGATCTGCCCAAATTATTGATTAGGTCCCAACTTTCTACTTTATTCTGGCTCTCTGGTTTTTCATAGAATTCGGTTGCCCTTTGATAAACCCTGATTTTGTGGTTTATCTTGTGCTTAATTTGGGGGGATTTTATCACCTTTTCTCACATTTATTCAATGAAATAGCATGATTTTGCAATTCTCCCTTGATTTGTGCTTAAATGTGAAAACATGCTTTTTAGGCCTTAAAATAGCTAAATTTAATCCACTTTAATTCCATTCGATGCCTTGACATATTTGTTGAGTGATTTCAGGTTCATAAGACAAGTATTGGATGGAAGAAGTGGGGAGAAAAGCATGCAAAGTGGGAGAACTTATGAAGAAATGAAGGAACCGTAAAGCTGTCAAGCCTGACCTCCTGGCACTCAATCGACCATAACTTGATCTACAGAGATCCAAATGAGGCGGTTCTAGTTGCGTTGGAAATATAACATCCGGGGCTTCGAATTGATATAAAATTTGCCGTATGTTGCTTCACGTTCAGGGGCGCACAGGCGCCATGTACGCGTGCGCGCCGATGCTGCTTGTGGCCCACTAAAGTGAAATCGCCCCCAACGATTTTTGAAGCATTTTGGGCCCAATCCAACTCATTTCTGATGCTATTAAACCCAAGGATTGGAGGGGAATGAACCAAGTAGTTATAGTTTAGTTTTTCATCATGTTTTAGGGTAGAATTCTAGAGAGATAAGCTCTCCCTTCTCTCTAAAATTAGGTTAGGTTAATCTCTTTTAGATCTAGATTCAATCTCATCTTTTCATCTTGTTTTTTTTATGATTTCTTGTTCCTTCTATTCTTTCGTTCTCTTAGTTTATGATGTTAATTTCCCTTTTTTGCTCTCTTTTATGTTCATGGATGTTTATGTTGGATTTAGATCTCTTTTAATAAAATTTAATATTGATGCTCTTTTAATTGATGATTTGAATTGTTGATTTATTTTTCTTGCAATTGGTAGTTGATAGATTTTACTATTTCTTGTCATTTATTATGCTTTCCTTTTATGCCTTCCAAGTGTTTGATAAAATGCTTGGTTGGATGTTAGAGTAGATTTTGAGCATTCTTGGCTTGGAAAGAGTAATTAGGCAATCTTGAGTCATGAAAATCCAACTTATGTTGGTGATCTAGAGTTGTTAGTTAATATCATTTTTAATAACGCTAATCTTTTGCTAATTCAATTAGTGAGTTGATTAGGATTTTTGATTTGAGATTAACTAGTCTTGTTTGACTTTCTCTCATGGAAGATAACTTATACCTTCTTCTAATGTTGGAGATGACGAAATGAGATAAATTCTTGTTAATTATTATGATATGATTGATTAGTCTTGTTTGACATTCTCCCTATGTGAAGATAACATGATACCTTCTTCCATTTGTTGGAGTTGACTAAATAAGATGAATTAATCATTGTATGACTAGGATAGAAAGCCTATGATCTCAAACCTTGTCATGAATGTCTCTCCTTATTACTTGCTTTCTTTAGTTATTTGCTTGATTTACTTTCTTGCACATTTAATTTCTCGCCCTCTTATCAATCAAAATCCCTTTTACCCCTTCATAGCCAATAATTGACCACTTCATTGCAATTCCTTGTGAGACGACCCGGAGTCTAAATACTTCGGTTAATTTTCATTGGAATTTGTTACTTGTGACAAAACCAAATTTAATTTGATTCGAGGATTGTCTATTGGTTTGGACTATACTAACAACGGAACTATTTTGTGGATTTCCGAACCGGTATAAATCCTTGCTATCACCCTTCATACTTGGTTGTTGTCTTTTAGAATAATTTTCATATCCATATGGTTAAGAGACATTGATATCACTTCAACTTCAATTGTATTGTCCCACATGCAAGCTAATCCCCCTCCTCTTTACCTCCCCTCTCCATTGCAATGCATGCCAATTACATTTTGGAGACCGCTTCTGTATCTCAACCTCATCATTTCAATAGCTTTTTTTTTCTTGTTTCCATAAAAAAAATAAGGTTGGGTCCTTTTTGCTTTATGAGCTTATTTAAAGCTCTCATTGCCCATGGGTTCCCAAATCCACGGCAATTCCAACTGGGTATTTTCATTGTTCTCGGCAGGGTTGCCCAGCAGCCTCCACTGTTACAACACTATGTGATATAGCTAGCTTCTTTGGGTTTGGTTATGTTTCCTCTATCTTCTCATCACTCTCCGCCTTGTTTTTTCTCTTCTGTCCCGATTGGTTTTTGTCTATCATATTTTCTTTGTTGTTTGTTGCATCCTGAGCTTGTCTCTTTCATTTCCTTCCTATTCCTCCATTGTCATTTGTCTCTTTGTTAGTGTTCTCTACAAGAGTATTTGACTCCTCTTTACTCTTTTTTTTCTGCTTTTCGTCCTCCTTTTTTACTTCTATTGTTGTTCTATTTTCTGGGCTCTCCTTACCTGCAACTTCTTTTTTCTCCCTCTCTCTCCTTCCCTCCTTCTCCTTATTAGGATTTGTTAAAACTCCATGGTTGTTTTGTCCCTTTTTGTCAACTTCCTCCAACTCCCTCTGTTGGAGAGTTGCTTCTAGAAGTTTTGACACAGAGCCTTGTCTCACACCTTCTCCAGCGTCCAACACCATGGTGTCGGTCACTGTCAGGCAAGCTAGTTTGACCATGAGTTTCTCAGTTAATTTTTTTTTTAATTTTTCTCTCTCTTCTTCTTCTTTTCTATTGTCTGGTTTGTTCTTTTTCTCTACTTGCTCCATTTTTTTTCCACTACTTCTGCTTTAATCTATGACCCTAACAACTTTGATTTTTCTTTTTCACTTTCTTCCTTTTTTGTAGCTTTTTCACAGTTTTTTTCATCATGTCCTATCTTACCATAGTAGTAATAAAAAGAAGGTATATTTTCATACCTGAAATTCACCCAGGTTAGTCCATCCTCCTTGCTACCCACATTTATCCCTTTTTTGAAAGGAGCCTATATTTGTATCTTTACTGTGCATTTGATGAATCTTGTTTGTTCCTTCCCAACTTCAAAAATCGCGCATTCGATCACTTCACCCATGCTTGATGCTATCTTTTTCTCTAAGGTTGGTGTTTTGTAGTGTTCCGGTAAGCCCCAGATCTGTATTTTTATTTCAGTTCTGTCTAACCCCTTCTCAAGAACTTCATCACCTCTTTTCCATCTTTTACAATAAGCCAGGCGTTCCTAAAGTGCTAGGGATTACCTTTTAGGTCTCTCTCCAGATCTGTATTCTTTTTGAAAAAAAATTGGTACAGTTTTAGTTTAATCTCCCTCATCTTAAAGCATTCGGGGTTCTTCCATATGCTTGCCAAAGTCGTTTGGACCCACATTAAATTGATGTGCTTGTTGGTATGGAGCTTTCTAATAATACTGGTGAGGCAGTTCTGTATGCCTTTTAAAATATCTCTATCTTCGTACACTATCAGATCTTTCTCTTCAACTATTTTATTAGTCTTTGTTTGTATTGTATCATCTTCACTAGCCATTGTTGTTTCCAAGATACTGAATTGAACAATTTTTACTTTCACAAAAGAGACTGGAACTACGATCTTAAACGGACTAAAAAACACGATATAGTACGGACAAAGAAAAGCACTACACTTTCCAAATCCTAGGAGAGCTCCTTTGGTTGGCAAGAGAGGATTAATTACTTTTTTCCTGTATTGTTAATTGGTCATTCATATAAATATTATAAAAACATGTGATATTTGTAATTTAAAAATTATAGTAAATTTTCACAAAATTAATACTTTTTTATCTTTTTAGATTATGAGGTTTTTTAAAAAAAATTAAAAAAATCAGAATATTAAATTTTACATTATCTTGTATATGTATTTTTAAAATAATTATCTAAATATTTTTACAAAAATTTTGGCCAAATAAATAAATTATTTGTTAATACAATTAAAAAATCTGAATATTAAATTTTACATTATCTTGTATATATATATTTTAAATAATTATCTAAATAATTTTGCAAAAATTTAGGCCAAATAAATAAATTATTTGTTAATACAATAGCTTTTTATTACTTGAAAATGATATTTTTTGTTGTTTACGGTAACTCCCAATTTGACAGGTTAAAAATTAATTTGTCGTAAATTCTGAGCTCTATTAAGGGTTTGTCTGTTGGTCAAGGAGTTACTGCATGCAAAATATGAAATTTAAATCCCAACATCTGCTTAAGTGAACGAGTGAGTTAATCACTCGATCAACTCAAATTAATTAAAATGATCTTTTTAATTATTTCAATTAGTTTTTAGATCTTTTAAAGACGTTTTTATCATTCTTATCCTTAAAAAAAAACTTTTTATCAGCCCATCAATTTTTTAGAGCATTACTTTAGTGATAACTATAAGAAGTTAAGAACACACACCATGACGGAGTTGAAACATAAAAGCACACTCAACTCAATTATATAGAGACGTTAATAAATAATGACCATTATTAATATAAAAAAATATAGATATATTTAATTTATATACACATGTTAACTTCTTGAAAAATTTTAGATTGATCAAATGATAATTAAGGACAAGTTTGCCAATATGCTCAAAGTTTGAAAAAAATTATAATAAAAGATCGAGATAAGTTACAATTTTACATATTAAAATAATCAATTTTTTTATTGAGATAAATATTAAATTGGTATTTGAAAAATTTTGTACTGATAAAATGGTACATAATTTTTGTTGTTGATATAATAGTTCTTAAAAGATTTTAAAATTTGACAAAATCACCCAACTATTAAAAAGATGATGTCACAGTGAACAAAAATGTTGATGTGGTCATTGGAAGAGAGCTCCAATGATGACAGAGAGCTCCAGCAACGTTGACGGAAGGGGATGCAGCGGCGAGGTACTACCATGGCGGAGGGGACGCTTCTTCTTTGCCATGGTAGAAGGGGACGCAGCGGCAAGGTGCTGCCATGGCAGAGGGGATGCGGAAACGTGTTGAAGAAGAAGCGGCAAACACGAGAATGCGGCGAGGTACTGCCATGGCAGAAGGGGACGCGAAAAGGGACACAGCGGTGTGTTGAAGAAGAAGAAGTAGCAAACACGAAGAACGCGGGCGAGGTGCAGCGGTGTACCATGGCGGTTTTCTTCTTCAGCTGCCATGTTGGAAGGGAATGCAACGGCATGTTAAAGAAGAAGAAGCAGCGAACACGAAGAAGAAGGTCGTTGGAAACCTCGCTGGAGCTCTCTGCCATCATCGAATTAGCGTTTTCTGTGACGTCATCCTTTCACGGTTGAGTGATTTTGTCAATTTTAAAATCTTTCAAGAGCTATTTTGTCAATAACAAAAGTCAGTACTATTTTGTCAATGTCAAAATATTTCAAGTACCAATTTAGTATGAAAAAGTCTAGGAGGCCAGCAATTTTTGTGTTTTTTGGCCAGCACTTAACCATCAAAACAAAAGTGAATGATTTTTCACTAATCTCACACCATTAAAAACACTATTGATAGCCAATTAATGGTTATAAAACACCAAATTACTGGCCCCTAGCATTCCTCATTTAGTATTTATTAAAAGACTTCAAAAGATAACAAATTAAAAACATGGTGTGAAATATTATTTAATCATAAAGATTTTCGAATATAATAAGTAGTTTACCTTTATTAATATTACATGATGTGAAGCGATCATATCCAAGGTCCCAAAACTATTAAAATCACATAACAATCATGGTGAGACATGATTAGAGTGATCCTCGTGGAGCTTGTCTTAGATAGAGATAACTCTCCAATCCTTTCATAACTTATTGAAATCACATATATGGAATTAATAATAACAAAAAGAACTTTAATAATCCCCATGGCCATATCAACTTTTTAAAGTTTTCAAAGACAACATGTCACATTAATTTTCAACACCAATAGATGCTTGAATTGTGATGGGCCATGTGGGAAAAAAAAGAAAAAAGTGCTTGCAAAAATGACAGGACGGGTGGGGGCTCTTGTGTGAGATGATTTAAGCCAATGGAAGAATGTTGTTCACGTGGCTGCACTTTGTCTTGACAGTGATATAAATGAGTAAGAATCAAAGTAGAATATATGTTCGCAAGAAAAAAAATAAATAAAAGGAATATATGACAGCTGCTAATGTAACAAAAAATTTATTTAAATCTTAATTAATAGCCATAACTTTTAATTTCATATAGTAATTGTTTGATCTAACAAATCGGAGCATAGGCGTTTATGACGATACAATGGAACAATATTTTAATACATAAAGAGAGAAATATTGTCAAAAGCTAAAAATGATGTTTACCTTGATCACAGTTTTTTTTATAGTTGCTAAGAAATTCAGATACTTAAACGCTGAAATAAAGGCTAAAAGACTTCGGTGCATTAGTTTCAGAATAACACCGATTTTGAATACTCTCCAAATCTGTGTTAAGTCGTTAGCACAGCTGGTAAAATTTAGATACAACTACTAATAAGAGCCTCATTTAGCATCCTTTTGGCTAAAGGTTGAAGGCTAAAGAATTTTATTTCCATTACTTTTTGAGAGTTAATTATCAAAATATGACTCTCTTAGACTATATTATTAATATTTAATATGCCAACCCTTTTATCACTATAGCATTACTATGACATTGTTAGTGTTTACACATAAGGTTACATTAGTAAAATAGTGGAAATAATACTTTTATTTGCTCTCTCTTGTCTGATAATTTGTAAAGAGTTCTCCTCGTAATTTGATTGAACCAAATATCCAATCAACCAATAGAATAACTATATTATAATATTACTGTCAAAATTGATTTATATATTTAATTTTATTGGTTTTAAGCTTTTGACGTAAGTGATTTCACAATAGATTTTCTATTCCCAACAGATCTTAAATTTGATCTTCGTTACTTTCAAGAGAAAGAAATTTAGTATAAGACAAACCAAAAGAAAAAAAAAATATATGCACAATCTTGTTTCAAATCCATGTCTCCTCTTACCGGCGCGGCTAATACTATAGTTAAGAGTGAATATTACTTTTTTAGTAAAGGAAAAAAAAGTCCCAAAATCAATTCATGTGTAATGTACATGTTCTTCACTTTCCATTTAATTCTACTCTTCACCAAATGTTTTTCTTAAATTACAAATTAGCCAAAAAAGTGGAATCTGATTACAATTTTGTTAATCAATAATATTGAGAGTTAAGTACGATTTTGGTCCTTAAGGTAGGGGCTGAAAACTTTTTTCGTCTCTAACTTTTTTTTTTGCATTCGAATTCGTCCCTAAAATTTAACTTGATTTTAAAATCATCAATTTGACTAAAATATCTTTTCCCTTCTTCCCCAAAATTAACTAGAAGCAGAAGCAAAAGTAGAAGCAACAATAATAAAATAATGTAATAAACATTAAAAAAAATAACTAGAAGCAGAAGAACAACAACAATGAATAATGGAATCGGAAGAAAAACAACAAAAGAAACAGAAACATCAACAAACTCGCAAATAAAAAAAATTCAACAATATAATTAACAGAAGAAATAGAAGAATTGGAACTTTAGGAAGCACAGTGGTGAGGACCCGAAGCACAGCGGCAAGTGACCGACAAGGAGGATGAGGAGCAACGGCGGACCTACGACTGAGCAAGGAGGAAGAGTAAAAACGGCGAGCGGCGTGCGACGTTGACCCACACAGAGCTGCTAGCGTCGACGTCGAACGAGGAAGAGGAGCAGCAGCGAGATCCAGCGGCGAGGACCGAACGACGAGGAGCGGCGACGGTGGCGAGGAGCAGCGGCGGCGGATTCCCTTCCCCTTCCCTTCTCCATCTTCTTCCCTCCACCCCCCAAAACGTGATTCCCTTCCCCCTTTCCCTTTAACCCGGATTCCCTTCCCCTTCCCTTCTCCATCTTCTTCCCTCCACCCCCAAAACGTGATTCCCTTCCCCCTTTCCCTTTAACCCGTTTTTTTTCTTTTATTTTATATTTTTTAGTTAAAAATAATTTGGAAATAAAAATTAAAATTTTGATAAAAAAGATGATTCTAAATCAAACTTTTTTATAAGCAAAAAAAGATTGAAGACGAAAAAAATTTTTAACATCTGTTTTAGGGACCAAAATCGTATTTAACCCATTATATTAAATTAGTATCTACCTAGTCCTGGATACTACTACCTTCTAAATTTAACGGTGTAAAAAGTGAATGAATAAAGAATAAATAGAGTTCCCAATATATCTAGTACTAATAGAATTAGTGTTTCCCTAAACACAAGTCTTTGTTTTTTTGTGTGCAGATAATACTATAAGCTTGAAAGGGATAAGCAATGTCTATTGATTCATAGAGTTAATATCCTGTCTATCAACCAACTAAGAAAATTAGTTAGTTCATTACTTGAAAAAGATAATTTAGAGAGAGATGCAAGTGATTAATTTAATATTTATCTTTATTTTCAGTTGAAATATCATTGTCAACAGGTAAAAGTTATTTTGTTCAGAAAAATGATATATTGTATGTATAACAACAAACTTGGAATAGTACATATTAGTGGTACAACACTGAAGGGGACAAGGCCACAAGGGTCTCTGGTGTGGATAAGAAGATTGGCCACACATTATTCAAAATTTCAAGTCTATCTATGGAGTATGGACTATGGAGTACCCAACCTTCCATTAATTGGGCATAAAAATTGTGGCTACCAAAAACAAACACTAAATGCTCAAGTTCTCAAAATTGCGGAACTTAATGATCAATTCCTTTTGAAGCCACAGCAGAAGAGAGATCAGATTCATCAAGAGAAATTCTTAAAATTGATTATAAATTGAATTGAGTTCGTTCTTGCTTTATGAATTTTTAATACTACTTTAAGAATGGAAGACGAAATGCCACCAATAATAGATCGTACAACACTCACTAGTCTAACAGCTATAAAAGAAAGATTCACTCCAGCATATAATTCAGACCCAAATTCCTTCCTCATGGCAAAGTTCTTCCAGCTAAGCAATAAAAAACACACTCACTTTGTGTAGAGAACATCCTCCCATGGGTGGCGGTAGAGCGGCTGCTTCAATCTCTTTTGGTCAAAGGTGTGCCTGAAAATATAAAATTAAGGAACAACCAATGAGAACAAGCCACAGTGTTTTTTATATTTTTAGGGGGTAGATGCTGGATTGAGATAGATCAATTGATTCAAACAAGATCATCCAATCAGGTATAGACAGCATGTGACTGAGGACCAGCTAACTGAAGTGGAACTCAATCAATTGTGCATAAAAGAATTGTGCATAAAAGGGCCATAAAAGGCGCAAAACTGTGCTCTTGAAGAGAAATGTGCATATTTAAATTAATAAAACTCACCCAATCAGACCGATGGAGCGTGCCAGCACAAAGAGACCATTCAGATAACCGATCTCCACAATTTCATCAATCTCTTGCTTGGTGAACATTCCACTACCAGCAAGAAGATCTAAGAAAAGGGACCCAATCGCACCGTCTACATTAAGAACTAGATTATTTGCCTTTGTAAGGGTGTAGGCTTCAACTTGAACAGCATATTCCATGTATTTCACGGAAGGAAAATGAGTCCGTGCAAACTTCTGTAGCAGTTCAACTCTCTTATCCTTGTTGTCACGATTCTTGATCCTTTTACACAAAAAACAAAAATTAAGATATTCAGATATATTTCAAAGAAAAGTGAAGCCTCATCAAGAGGTTACAATTACTTCTACAACTTGATCTCACCAGTGCCAAGTATACAGGTTATATACAACTACAGAGAAACCAATTATTGCTTAATAAATTAACAGACAGTATTATGATACCTGTGCCCTATTCCTGGCACACGAATGCCCTTCTTCTTCATATTTTCTACAAATTCATAAGGTGTAAGGCCCTGTGGTAACACAAAGTATACTACTGCATGTTAGATTCTTTTCAAATGTTGTAGTATTATAGAAAGGAGTAAAGGTGCGTCTATAAATTCCCCCTCCCCCTGAAATATGTTGATTCCCCTTCCTCTAAAAATTTTATTAATCATACCCTATCATGAGCATCCTTGAAGTAGCGAGCAGCATCATCAATGGCACCTCCAAATCGAGGACCAATTGTAAGCAAACCTGTTTCAGAAGCTCATGAATTACTAACCACATCAAGACATTGCTAACATCTATGGTCACCCTGCCAAGCCTGCTTCAAAATGGAGAAAGGCATGTATTTACCTGATACAAGACTGGAAACTAGGTCCTTTCCAGCCCTTGCTGTCACAATAGTATTGTGAGCACCTGAGACACAGGGACCATGGTCGGCACATAGCATGATGCAGATCTGACCAATGTAAGTTACCAGCAAGATAGAAGTCAGAAAGATATTATCAACAGTGTTCTTTAGCGACAAATATCTAAATGGAGAACTGGCACCACAATGAATCACCTAAAGAAAAGCTTGAACATGGCTCAAGAGATGCATAAAGAAGAAAGCCAGAGCAAACACTCAAGAATAGCTCTGCTGTATTGAAAACCCTACCTCAATAAATTGAGTACAGTAACGTGGAAGGCTGCGTTTAAACCACAAAAGAGAGATAACATCACCCACACCAAAACCTTTTTCGATAATGGAAGACATGGGTACACCAGCATAGCATGGCTCCTCACCTTTGGAAAATTTTGGAAGAAAATTTAGTTCTGTTGTACTCAAGCGTCTAAGCCACAAAATCATTAGTGGTTCCCAACATACCTCTGTCATCAGAAATGGTGGAAATGATATGAGTAGGAGCTCGGACTTTTCCACTCTTGATTGCAGAGTTTAGGTCCTCAGGGATTGGTGGAGGAGTAATCTCCTTCACTGGCGTGATCTTTCCTTCTTCAACCTACCAAATAATAAGCCAACCACAATATTTATAGCTAATAACGGAAATAAAACAAGACTTGTTTAAAGCATTGCCAACTTATGGGGAAAAGGAGAGGGTAGAATAATCAATCAAAGATAGATTTCATGATACATGCAAACTGACCAATTTATCAAATGTCTCTTTAATTGCAGCTTCCAAAGCTTCATACGAAGTGGGAACAACAGCTCCAGCATCCTGTAGTGCCTGATTTTTTGCTTGGGCAGACTCCATCTCACCACCACTCTTAGCTCCCTGATACACAAAAGTGCCAATGGAATTAAGAGTGCTGTCCTTCTGATGAATGATTTAATTTATAAATTAGTCAAAGAAAAGGGAGCAGTGACATACAGCATGACCAAATTGCACTTCAGATTTGAAGAGTCTTGCACAGGTTCCACTAACCCAGGCAACAACTGGTTTTGTTACTTTTCCTTGTTTTAGGGCTTCAACTAGGGAATACTCATCTCGGCCACCAAGCTCCCCAAGTACTACTATCATTTTAACCTGAGGTGAGGTTCAATGTAATTCCAGGTTTGTATACTAATTCCCATCAGTTATACACGCTTTCTAAATACTCTTTTGTAACTCACCAACCTGAAAGCGAAAATTTTACCTGTGGTATATTGTTAAACCGCAAAACATGATCAGAAAGAGTGGAACCAGGGAAAACATCTCCTCCAATGGCAATGCCTATAGCAAAACAAAATAAAAATAACTCAGCACCAGCATCAAAATATTGAAATTAGTAGCATATAAACCTGGTATTACCTTCATAAATTCCATCAGATACACGGGCAATAGTGTTGTATAATTCGTTGGACATTCCACCCTGCAGTTTAGAAGGTTATCTTCTCTCAGAATCATCAAATACCCAGCCAAAAGCAATAACACACAGATTTTCCATAGACCTTTGTACTCTTAACATTAAACAAAATCAGTTTCAAGTAAAACTGTTGCCTTAGATAAAGATATAACCATTGCCATTATTTATCAACGGTAAAGAGGATGGGGAAAGCTGGCAATGAATGCTAACAAAAGCTATTAAGCAAGTTAACAACCTATGCTTCACCATAGTTATGATCACAATGTCATCATTTCCACTGTGAAATCAAAGATCAGACTGAGATGCTGACCAAAATATGGTGTCTGAGTGAACCCACAGAATTGCAATACAAGTCCATTCCAATTTGTGCTGTTGCACTAGCACCTACATGTGGTTTTACCATCTATCTATACATACTGAACCAACTAAAGCCTAAAAATGGTTAGAAGAGAATGCCTAGAGATTATACTAATCGAGTTATTAGATGAAGTTAAGATCCATATACAGGAAAAACACATAATTTGTATTAATCTCATGGGATAATTATGAAATTTCGTGCAACAGCTATTTTGAAGTTGAATTAGCTCCAACTTGTCGAATCTTACTCTGGTTATAAGACAGTGAAGAATAAAAAAGTATCAAATTTGACATCTAAAAGTAAAAATAAAGGAGCACAAGACATCTTGAACTAATCTTAGAGATCCTTATACATGAGGGGGTTCCCGGACAAGACTATTTTAAAATAAATAAATAATAATCACAGTAGTAAAAGAATATAAGAAAGATGATGATGATGGTAATGTAACACATACAGATTTAGAAACAAATCCAACAGATCCGGGCCTGTAGAGCTTGCAGTGAATTATATTGTCAATTGTTCCAGCTGTGTCACCAATCTTAAATGCACCGGCTTGAATGCCTCCGACAGTGGCTGGACCAATAACAACCTATAATATCAGGAGATTAAAGTGAGTCCAGGTTATTCTATTCAACCGTTGCGTTGATTTTGGTTTCAGTTTCGTTTCAACTTTCACCTTATTGTTTGCCCTGGCATACGCAATCAACTGCTTAGTGTCTGATTCGGGTACTCCTTCAGCAATTATAGCAACAACTCTAACTGTTGGTTGCTTCAAAGCAGACATGGACGATGCGGCAGCACTGCATTTAAATTAAACCTTTTTCATTGTCCTCATGTACTGTTAATTAAGATGCCATAGGCTCAAAGTAATAGTAAATTATTTACTGACCTTCTAAATGATGCAAAATTGATGAAGACATCGGCAGTAGGATGTGCAGCACAAGCTGCTTCAATGCTGCAAAATAACCCAACATTCAACTATCAACACATTACACTTGGACAAACAAGAATTTCATTACAAATACAATACAGGATGGTTCCTTTGTATTCACTGGTGTGTTATGATGATGAAAAAATATCACTCCTCAATGACCAGTTTCAAAACCAAACTTAAAGTAGGAAAAGGACAGTCTGTATTAAGAGACGGACAAGCAACAGATTCACATACCTAGCATGAACTGGGATTGCAATTTCTTCCTGACCAAAAAAGAGCTTCTGAAATCCCTCAGAGCCAGGATTAATTATTCCAGCTACTGATGGTGTTTCCCTTCCTATGAATAGAAAATTTGAGCTTCCATTAATAATAAGACAAATATCAAGACCATTTTATAATTTTCTCTAGCATGTCTGAATGAATAATAAGATATAGAGCCAATATATACCACAAAGAAAGTCGAAATCAAGCATCCGCTGGATGGGCAGTTGCTTGTAGTTGTAAAACAATGCTTGTGTAGTTCGGGAGAATAGTTGCCCGGTTGCCATGATGAATAAATAGATAGATCTGATGACAAACTAGTATATTACAATCTATATTGCAACAGAAGCAATATAAAGGAATGTTTGGTACATTATTGTAACAAACGTCATACAATTAAAATGTAAATTACAGAAACTGACAATATGTGCTTGTTTGGGCGCCATTATCTTGATAAAAAAATATCTTTTTTCATTTAAAATGTAAATTACAGAAACTGACAATAATATATTAAAAAAATTATCATGTTCTCCAGTTGAAATCACATATAGAGAATAGCATCTAACTTTGAGATCAAAACGTGGACTGGAGATTAAAGAAGATATGCTTTTGTGTGATTACCATCTCACAATAAACAATCACGTGAACTCTAGATCTTAGTAATCACATAAGGGGAAAACCAGAAAACAAGAAGTGAAGGCCCAGAACTTCATTAGTCTGATATAAAACAGATTCAAAGGGTGAAGTAAAAAACCAATCTGAAAGATATAACTAATCATGCAACAAAACAGAGTACACCAACCACACTGAAAACCAATTTGGAATTCCAAATGGCTGCAACCAAGAAAGGAAGACAACAATACAGGCATTGTTGGAAACTGAAGCTCACGATTGCACTCACCAGTAAAGACAACCTTTTTTTCGGTTTTTGGGTAAGATACTAAGAGAAGCTTTGGGGTGACTACGATCCGAATCCCTTACATTGCTTTTCAAGGTAGCCTAGGATCACATTCCACTTACTCTGTAACTAACCAGTTTTGACTATCAACTAACAAATACACCACCTAACACTCATGAGTCATGACTCAACAATTCACCAATCACGACAACAGAGAAAAAACGCAGCATCACATTAATTACAAATTTGAAAAAAACAAAAAAGGAAGCTTGTCAATGAAGCAGATCCATCAAATGACCAAAGTTTCTTTTTAGACAACAAACGCCAACCAAACAAGAAGCACATTTTAGTTTCACCATATTGCATTCAAACTCAGCCCAAAACAAAAAACAAAACTAAACACCGAAACATGTCAATGTCAGAATCGGAATCTAATACCGAATGAATGCACACGAGATCGGCGAAACTTGAACTCCAAACAACCAAACAAAAGTCTAAAAAGTTCTCAATTCCGACACGAATACAGAAGATGCGCCGCAGATTTCGAACTGATCATGCAAACAACGCAATCAAGATACAATAAAACAAAAACAACAACAGTAAAGAGAATGAACAAATGAATGCATCATCTAAGTGAAACTAGAAATTGAAATGAAGATTAACATGAATTGAACATCAAGAGGATGTAAAAAACGAGATCTACGGTGGCGAAGAGGAGGGAAAGAGCTGAGTTAGGTGGTTAGAGTTAGTTAGTTAGAGCGAGTGCGAACCTGGTTGACTCGGGCGAGGAGGTGAGTGGAAGAGAGAGCGAGTTGGGAAATTGGAAATGAAAGCCGGGGGAGAGAAGAGAGAAGGGGTTTATATAGTGAGGGAGAAGGGGGAGGGTGTGTGTCACGTGACAAGTGAGGATGGGGTTAGTTGGGGGGAGCAAGCGTTGTTGCGTAGGTGGCTTCGCTGTACAAAATTTACTTGCTCTCTTTTCTTTGTCTTTCTTTCTTCGTTTTACAAAAGAAGGAAGGTGGCTTGGATGGTTGGCGTTGGAGTTAGGTAGCTCCCTATCTCACCCTACTAACTAATGCATTATCAAACTAATTTGGATTAGTCAAGTATTTAGCTCATTTATCTACTTAAATAAATATTAAAAATTTAAATTCTATTTTATATATGCATGTAACAATTTATTAAATAGTATCAGATCTTTAAAAACTAATGCACTATGACAAAAGAATAACTATTAAAAACTAAATTTTAATTAGTTAATATTAACTAATTTTTATTATGGCATTGTTTTTTTTTTATGGAAGTTAAAGTTTAAAGTTAGCATTTAGAATTAATAATAAAAAAAAATATTTTCAAAAAGTTTACTCGTGCATCTACTACTACTTTCTAATATTGCATTCCTTCATCTTTCTTATGCAACACAGGAAGTTTGACTTTACCAGATAACCTTTTAGTCACAAGTATCAATTAGGAAGTGGAATGTTTTTTTATTTTTCCTACTCTTACGGTATAATCCTACAAACAAGTTTACATTTTTTTTTTCAATGAAGAAGGGGGAAGAATAAGGAAACTGTTTTGAAAAAAACATTTTAGAATAAAACATCTCTATATATTTAAAAAACTACCATTGACCTTTTATTTATGAAAAATACTTAAAATCATTTTAAAAAATTATTTTTATTAAATATTTTCACTTAAAAATAATCATTATACAAAATACTTGTAAAAAAAAATAAAATAAGTTTACTATTGTCCACAAAAATACTGTATGTAGTTCTTAATTAAAAATAATTTTAAAATCTAAATTGAGAAAATATAATAATTTTTTTATGACAGAATATAATTTTTCATTTTTTAGTTTCTCAATATATTCAGTTAATATATATAACTCTTTAACAATCGTTTTGGTTAAGGTTATGATATTTTATGTTTTTTCACAAAAGTGTCAACTTGGTCCTTGTATATGGAAATTCTATTATAGACAATAGGTTAATTAATTAGTTCAAGTCAATAATGACCTTATTTGAGTAAAACTCAATCTATTTTATTTGAATTTAAATCCTTTAAAATAGAAAGTTGGTAAAATGATAAAATAAAAAATTTATCATTAATTTTGTAATTAACTTTCATGAAATATTTATTTTATTATCTTAATTTAAAAATGATAAATTTTTCACTTTAAAAGATCCTGATCTATTTTATTTTATCAATGAACGGACATCATTAATCAACTCTCACGCCTATGTTTTGAAGCTAATAATACAGCTTTTAATAACAGGTATTTCTAATTAATAAAAAAATCTAATTAATTAAGATTAAACCTATTTTTTTTTTAAATTTTATTAATGCTTGAAAGGGAAGAAAGTTTGGCTGGCTGATATATAATTATTGCAACTGTATTGCTTGACTTCAATTGAAGGGAATTGAGAGTATGTTGAGCCATAAAAATCAAAGCTAGTTGTTTTTGTGAGTATATGACACCAAATAAAGTTGTTGCTGATGGCTTCAACTTTAAGACAGTTATCATAGTGCCATTGTACTAATTAGCCTCGGGGGAACAAAATAGGCCGTGTGAGTTTTCAAGAAACTAATAAAAACAAAATCAATAATAAACTAATATATATATATATGACGAAAGTTTTAAATATATTTTAAGTAATATTATGTTTAAAATATATATTATATCCATATATTATAAAATTTATTTACTGCCATAAATGATTGTAAATTATTTTTAACATTTTTAAGAATAAATTAGGATACGTTTGTTTTATTATACATATTAATGTAAATAATTTTTTATTTTTAAAAGAAGATGATCTTTTTTACAATAAATATATAATTGAAGAATATAATAGCATTTTTACACTAATTTTTATTTTCTTAATATGAAAATATCTAAGATTTATTTTTTGGATGAAATTAAAATTTTATATTTTAAACAAAAACTTTTTTCTAATGTTTATATATTAAAATTTCTTTAAAAATACCGCCAAGAATTAACAAATAGCTACCTAATAAAACAAACTATATATATCACAATAAATAAATAAGCGCCCCCATTGACCATTGACCATTGTTATGGATTACGTCTGAACCTTTGGTCTTGGATAAAGGGCGCTTTTTTTGGCAGGGAGATTCTCTGGTATTTATCAAAAAAATTAACACAACATATTATTTTTATGTGTTAATTGTTGATTGGAGGTTATTTTTTTTTTTAAATAAAAAAGAGAAAAAAAGATTAAATTAAAGTAATATAATAAAAATTTTATTATGATAGTTTATTATAATAATAAAAATTTTGAAATTTTTTTAAATAAATAAATTAAATATTTTATTTATCAAAATATATTATTATAAGAATATTTATTAATTAATATAATGTTATTTATTCTATTTATATTAAAAATAAGATGTATATATATATATTTTATTTACACTATAAATAAAATAATATAAACAAAATATTAAAAAAGTCTATTAGTATCTGAAATAATAATAATAAGTATAAAATTAATTAAAATAATAAATATTTGATACTTTTTATTATAAAATTGTTAAAATATAAACTTAGATGAGTTATGTAAATTGATTTTATTTTTTAAAATAATCTAAAATAAATTATAAATACTGTTTTTTTAGTTATCCAATAGTCTATCATAAAAATTAAATAGATATATAAGTATCTCATTTACATTTTAAATAAAATTGACTAAAAAAAATTTAATACGTATCTCGTTTACATCCTAAAAAAAATTAAATTAAATGTCCTTCTACGACCGTAAAAATTTTAATCAGGTTAGGATTGCTGCATCCATAGCACCATCATGAATAAAAAAGAAATAAATTATTATTTATTAAAATTGTATTAATTTAATAAAATTAAAAATTATTCAATAAAATTATTTATTATATCATTTCAATAATTTTATCAAATTTAATTTTAATGAATATAAAATTAATTTATATATTTTATGAATTAAAATATCAATGCATAAATCTTTTATATTAAAATTTATAATGATTAATCAAATTATTTAAGTTCAATTATTTTTTATGATAAAAAAATAAAACGAGGACTCATATTACATTTTTACAAATAACAACGCTAAAAAAATTATACAAGATCAATAGTTTAGAGCTAAGTATTAATTTTTCGTAGAGCCTTTTTTTGTCGTATTTAGGATGTAAACAAGATATATATTAAATTTTTTTAGTCAATTTTATTTAAATTTGTAAATGAAATATTTATATATCTATTTACTTTTCATGATAGATTATTGGATAACTAAAAAGACAGTATTTATAGTTTATTTTAGATTATTTTAAAAAGTAAAATCAATTTACATAACTCATCTAAGTTTATGTTTTAACAATTTTATAATAAAAAATATCAAATATTTATTATTTTAATTAATTTTATACTTATTATTATTATTATTTCAGATATTAATAGACTTTTTTAATATTTTGTTTATATTATTTTATTTATAGTGTAAACAAAATATATGTATATACATCTTGTTTTTAATATAAATGGAATAAATAATATTACATTAATTAATAAATATTCTTATAATAATATATTTTGATAAATAAAATATTTAATTTATTTATTTATAAAATTTTTCAAAATTTTTATTATTATAATAAACTATTATAATAAAATTTTTATTATATTACTTTAATTTAATCTTTCTTTTCTCTTTTTTATTTAAAAAAAAATCTCCAATCAATAATTAACACATAAAGATAACATGTTATGTTGATTTTTTTGGTAAGCACCATAGAATCTCCCTTTTTGGTATGGAAGGATAGTGATATATTTTAATATTATAATTTTTGGTATTTTTAAAATTGTGGAAGATATATAAATTGGAGGGTCCGATTTTTATATTTTAAATTTTTTAATTTTTTTAATATAAATCGAACGGTCGAATTTCTGCATCTCTATAAATCGAACGGTCCAATTTCTGTAAGATTTGCAAATTAAATGGTCTGATTTTTATACCTCTACAAATCGGACAGTCTGATTTTTGTACTTCTAACAAATTGGACGGTTCCATTTTTACTTCTCTAATTAAACGGTTCTACATTTGAGAATAATACCCTAACAATCCACATTTAAAAAAAATATCATTGTCACTCTAATATCAAAAACAAAAAGTTCAAAAGTTGAAACATATTAAGTGTTTATTTTACCATATTATTGCCCAGATAAATAATATTATTTACGCTCCATTATATTCAGATTTATTATTTTTTGGGGGTAAAATATTTTTGTACTATTATCTACTCATATATTTCTACTTAATTATAATAACTTTTTAAAAGTAAATAATTAATTTAAAATGTTTTTATTAATATAACTGCCTGGTTGTGTATGTCATTTTCAGCTCATTTGTGTATTTTTGTGTTGTTACCATGTTAATGTTGCATCTCAAATAGAAAGGATTGAAAATTGATTAAAATATAATTTATATTAATATTAATATTAGTATGAAAAGACCTTTCACCAAATATTTACTAAGAATTTATTAGTTGCTGTAAGTTGGACTAATTGTGTTGATACTTGATATATAGTAGTTAATGGAAAAGTTAAATTTTTTAATAACCCCATATATTACCATTACATCATTTCCTATGATTTTGACATAATAGTTAATGAAAAAATATAGGAAATCATTTTATTAGTTAGTCAATGATAATTATCTTTTAATTTTAAAATTATTATTTTTTGAATATTTATAATTTAAAATAAATAAAATAATTTTAAAAAATTAACCAATATTATTATTAACTGAAAAAAAGTTAATTATCTAATATTATTTTTAATTAATATATGACGTAACTTTAGCCTTCAAGTTAGTGGCCACCATAAATAATTTATAGTACTAATATGATTTTCATTTCTTAGAGATAAGAACCAAGGTTATGAAAATCGATTCGGACTGGTCGGTCGAACCGGTTGAATTATGAACCACACAAAAAAACGATTCGGTTAAATAGTAAAATCGTAAAATTTAAAAATTGGAATTGAATCGGTGAACTGGCTGGTAACCGGTCGGTCAAACCGAATCGTGATTCGGTCAATTTTTTGGCTGGGCAGCAAAACGTTGTCGTTTCAGCCTCTGAAGCCCTAAATTCCTACTTCGATCCTCCCCCTTCTCTTCGAGCTAGAAACTGAGAACTGAGAGTGAGAACTAGGAACGCCTCTCTGACTCTCACACGATCGTCCCTTACCTCCGTCCAACCACCGCGTCGTGCCGCCGCCGTCGTTCATTCGAACAGCCACCTAATCACGCAGCAGCCGTCGTTCCTTCACCAAGCTACCTCCGTCGCACAGCAGTCGTTCCTTCGAACAGCCACCTCCATCGCGCAGCAGCCGTCGTTCCTTCGAAGGTGCTCCACCACTACTTGGTCACTTAGCGTTGCTGTCTCCCACTCTCCCTATTGCATGTTCTGTTGAAGCCTTGAAGACGCCTTCGAGCTTCCAAAGTTCCAGGTAGTTTTTTTAATTTCCTTTTTCAGTTTAGCATGTCTCTGTCTCCCTGATGAGTTTGATTGAGTAGTTGTTTGATTTTGTGAAGCTCTGTGAAGTGTGAACTGAAGTCACTGCAGTGTGACATGATGAACTCTGAAACTGTGAACTCTGTCTCCCTATTTTATTTTTCTTTGAACTGTGTAGTGTGAAACTGTGAACTGATTCAACTGATCCTGCTAAACTGAACTATGAACTTTGGTTAATAATTGTTGTTTACTGATTACTGAACTGGTTTTGCTTTGTTTACTAAACTGGATTTTGTTGTTTGTTGAGTAATTATGAATAATTTTTAATAATTTTGGATGTTGTTTGTTGTGAACTTGAGAGTTGAGATTATTGGGTTGGATTGCTGGTAATGTTTAGGTATGGATGAGAGAGACAACGGTGATCCAACCAAGCAGAAGTGAGGAGAACATGTGTCTGAGGAACTGGAAAGTAGCCAGAATGCAGAGTCTGTTGTAGGACAGCAAGTGCAATTGGGAGCGGATGAGAACTTTGGAGGGTATAAGTTAGCAAGAAGGAAAGGGCTATCTTAGGCTTAGAGCGAGGTCTGAGAGGTATAAAAGATTGCAACATTTTATCAATAACTTGCATTTGCATGTTTTGGGAAAATGAAAAAAAGAAAGAAAAAGGATTATTCTTTGAACTATGGCAAGACTCTAAGGGAATGAGAAGGTCAGGAATTTTAACATAGTTTTTGGCTTCCACTTCAGCTCTAATATCCTTTTCAAGCTTTTGCAGTGATGACACCAAACGTACCAAATGGCACTGGTTCAAAAGAGGGTGGAAAGGTAAAAGAAACCTATGCATTGTAGCTGCAAACACCATTCTTGGTGAATTAATATACTCCAAAGACACATTGTGACTCAAGAAACATGAATCTTGTTCGAAGTTAGTCAAAAAAGGAGATAATTTGAGTCAAATAGATGGAAGTTAATAATAAAGCACCTTTGTTTTAAAGTTTACATTAGACTATAATTATATTTTCATGTGTTTATTTATATTTTATTATTATTTTATTATAAACGATTTTTTTGGTTCACCCACGGTTGAACCTATAAATTAGTGAACCAGTAGTTAGAGCGGTTCGATGACCAGTTCGGTTTTCAGAACCTTGATAAGAACTTACATTATTTGAGGGTTTATTTTTTCAAAATTAGAGTTCATTTAATTGATAAAAAATTTCAAAAATATTATGATATATTAAAAATTAGTCACCAAATTAATTATTATATATATTATTTAATTTATTTTTAATATACATTTAGTACCAATATTTAGTATATATTCTTCATAGATAATTAATTTAGTGACAATGCAAATTGTTTAGGTCAATTTATACAATTAAATAAATTACGGTTTGATATTACACAAATATAATAAATAAATAAAATTATATTCGAGATCTCTTTATTTTCTTTGAAAATATAAATAATGCATAAAATGCTAGCGGTTTATGAGTACAGATAATTGAAGCAACTTTTTACAGAATGTAACTATTTATGAACAAGTCAAAAGCTTACAATATAGGACATTATTGGTTAAATCTTTTTATGTATTGTGAGCATTTTCTATCACCTCCTACCTGAAGAACTCTACCTTTCTTTTCTCTTTTAAATTTGTTCTATACTATTATTTGATATTCAATAGTAAAGTATCATTCTACTTAATTACTTATTCTGTTAGGATGGTTAAATCTTTTTAGAGCATTATTAGGTTATTATCTAAAAATATTATATTATATTTTTTAATTTTTTAATTGATATCTCATTGTTAGTAAATTGTTATTTTTTATGTACGATGAATATTATAAGAAAATAATTATTCTGATTTTCTGTGAATTCTTCTAGAGTAAAGATTATTTAGCAAGATTTGAAGAAAAAGATCTATTGAAACACGTTAATATTTCTAGAAGAAATTGTCTAGCAATATTAAATATCATATAATTTAAAACTTAAATATCATTCTATGTGCATGCATAGCATATTTATATCCGCTTGCTTGATATTAGATTCAATAATATTTTTTTAAATAATAAAATAACTAACAAGTGTATTGACAAGTATGCTCAAGTTAGTAATATTATGTTATAGGCAATAGTTGATTCAAAAATTTTATAAAAGGGGGATAAATTGAATATAAAATAAATTAAAATATAACATAATAAAAAGTTAATAAAATATAATTTATAGTAATAGGTCAAAATTTATAATTATATTATATAAAAATTAATATTTAATTATATATTTTAAGATTTTAGTATTTTTAAATTTATTTTGTGATATTTTATATAACTAAAAATATCAATTTATTATCTGAAATGAATTTTAAAATATTTTTTTAATATATATAATTATATAATCTGTTAAAAAATAATCTTTTATCTTATTTTAAAATTTTATTTTAATAATTTTATTGTTAAAAAAGTCTATTCAGTTGTTATTTTTATCATAAAAAAATCAAAACAAAAAAATTATAGTTGTTATTTTTTTACATTAATTTAAACTTATTTTTAAATAATTTTTTAATTATTTATATATTTAGATGTTTTAATTTTTTTTAATCTATTTATTAGTTGTTACTAATATATTATAATACACATTATAATTTATACATATTAAGTTATTAACATGTAATTTTTTTTAGATATAATATAATATAATATATATTAATTAATAATAATAAACTAATAGTACTAATTTTTTTTAAAAAAATAGGGTGTCCATGGCTAACTTAGACTCTCATAAATTTGTCGCTGGTTATAGGGTTATAATATGTAGAGAGGTCTAACTAATGATGTTCTATATATATTGTAATTTTTTATTTGTTTTTCGATAAAATTTCATTTTCTGTATAAATTTCCTATTTTATTCTTCTTGTTTATAAAATGTTACCATCTGTAGTGGTTTATGATTCGATTACTTGTGTTCATAAACTGTTACAAGCGGTAACTTTTGATGCATTGTTTAAATTTTCACGTAAATAGTAATAATTTACGTGTATTTGTGTAAAACTATGAGGTGTAATAATTTATATAAAAAAATAAAAGAGGATCCGAATATAATTTTTTTTTGTTTATTGTATTTGTGTAATATTAAATTTTGATTTATTTAATTGTGTAAATCGTCCAATTATTTATGTATCTAACACAGTTGAAATGAATTATATCGTTGCCACAAAGACAATCGAAATAACAGAAGGTGGAAATTCAGGTACTATAAAAAAGTAGTCTCTAACGGCTCTACTTCACATGAAATCCACTGCACTTGAGTTTTTACGTAAACAGAAAGGTGTAATTTCCAAACAGCATACCATAGAGACCGTTTTTTTTTTTTGGAAAAGTATATGGAACCAAAATGTGACCAGCCAAAAAGTAAACAAAATCATTTAATTAAAATCATTTTTTGAATAATATGTTTAAAAATCGCTCCTGAGATCACGGAACACAAACCAAAACCCGATTTTTCATGGAACCTAAACACATTTTGGCTGATATGCTTTTGGTTCCTAGTTGTTCTCTTTTTTTTTTTTTTAAAAAAAATAAATGGAACGAGGAAACAGAGCAAGATTACAATACTACTATCAACCATATAAGCATTGGGCTTATTATTTGGTTGTGCAGTTAAAAGAAATAAAAATGATTTATACGTAGATATAGGTAAATTAAAAATAGAAGTAATTAAGATATTTGAATATAATAAATTTAGAAGTACTTTTCAACAAAATTACAACAATGTCATACTTATATTTGGATAAAAACTATATTACATAATTAATTTGAAAAAACAAATATTTAATATTATGCGATAAATAATTTAATCTAAATAATTAATTATAAATAAAATTTCATTACAAATTATATTCTACTAAAAATATTTTAGTTAGAGACTAATATTGCAAATAGTTTAAAACAATATCAATATCAATATTTAAATATAAATATTTGTAAATAAAATAAAAATATTTAATTTAAGCTAAGATAATCTCTTTTATAAGAATATTTTTTATTCCTAACATTTGCAATTTTCTTCAGAAATATATCAAATATTTAGTTACATTCAATTTTTTCATAATATTTTTTATTTATTTTAAAATTATCCCTAGACATTAATTTCATGTAAAATATTAGGGACAAAATTGAAAATTTTTAAAAATAATTTTGACATAAATTAAAAACATTAGGCACAAAATTGAATTAATAAAAAATATTAAAAATAAAATTGAAAGAAATTAAAAATTAAAGGAATTTTTGAAAAAAATCATAAATCTTAAAAAAAAAATATACCTTACCACAGATATGTGTGTCTCTGTATAATTAAAAACATTGATTATAAACATAAAATATTAATAATGGTAATTCACATTTACATTTTTTCTCTTCAACTGCTTCTGTTAAACTCAAAGAAATATGTATTTTTTTACTTCTGATTTACTTTTAAAAGTATAAACAAATAACTCAAAAAATAAAATAAGTATTTTTTTATTTTGTAGAACAAATTAAAATTAATATATTATAAATTTATATATCTCAAAGATATAATTTATAAGTGTAGATATCCTTCCCTCTTTAAATTAGTTTTTGGAATTAATTTGGTATATTCAATCTCAATTCTAATATAATACATATAATAGTTTTACTTAAATAGACATATGATGATACTTATATATATGTTAGTTGAAATAAAAAGAAAAATTGGATATTGATAATAATTTATTATGAGAAATATTGATGAAGTGATAATTCATTATTTATTTAAGACTCGTTTTATTATTACATAATTGTGTACTTAAGAGTATTTACATAATAATAATAATAATAATAGTCATCTTCTTATGTACATATTCACTATGTGCATATAAAAATATTAATCGTTAAATTAATTATTATATTTTTATATATATAATATATATTATTTAATTTATTTTTAATATATATTTTATATTAATAATTAATTTAGTGACTAAAATTTTGACATGTAGCATGACCGTTTAAGGTAACCTTGATAATTATGACCCTGCGCTTCTTGAATTAACACTCATGAGTCATGAGTCATGACCTCGTGCAACTCAAGCTACACATAAGATAATAATAATAATAATAAATTAATAATATAGTACTAATCTTAATACATATAAATAATGCAAAATATTACTGTTAGAGTTAGTAGTATGTGTTTTCAATTAATTCGTTTGCGTATCTCTCAATGATTGGAATATATGGCATATGAATGCGACTCCAAATTTTGCGAATAGCAATGTGATTTGTGAGCGCAAAATAGTGTTCGTTGTCTGTGTCCGTGACAGAACACACAACAGTCAACATACATTTTTTTTTTTTAAGTAAATTATGGCCATCGCATGGGAAACGAGGGACCTCTCTCGTGTTCGGCGATGAAGAAGAAAAATCTTAATCAAAATTCATAAGAAGAGTGTAGTGTATTCCACTATTCCCATATTCTCTTGCCGTGTATTAAGAATCAAGTCGACATTCTTGTATTTAATTGACGGGGGATGCTACGGTAAAGATGTCATTTTCGTCTTTACGTAAAGACTTTTTTCATTTTGTGGTTGTTATTGATTTAAAAGTATATTACAAGTGTTGTTTAAAGAGAAAGTGTTATCCTTAATCGTTAACTTGGCTCTGATACCAATTTTTTAAAGTCGACTTTTCTTTTAATTTTTTTTTCGAAATTTCTATTAACTCTTTATATTTTACTTCGAATAAGTTTATAATTTGTATAGATTCAATTTGTGGTGCTTTATTTAAAGGATTTTGATATTTATAATCTAAAGTATTGATCATTTCTACTATTTCTCTTATATTTGTTATATGATTATTTATTACTAGTCCTTGATGTATATTTATAATTCTGATTTCATTTTTATAGTTTTTCAATCTTGTTTTAATTTATAATATTCTTTTTTGCATGAATTATTGTATATAAAATCTTTTATCTGTTTGTCTTTTTCTTTAATATAATTTCTCAAATCCTCAAAAACTTCTTTTATTTCTACACTTTCTGTTGTTTCTAAATATCTTTTTAATTTTTCAACTTCATTTTCCATTTTTTCTTTCAACAGCTTTAATTCTTTTAAGTCATAATATGGTTTTCCAGTTATTTATAAATTTTTTAAGTTTAATTTCAACTTGTTTATATTTATTCTTATTTCTATCCTTTTTATTATAAGGTCATCAATTTCGATCTGAAGATTATTTAATTCCCTTTTATACTCCTTTATTTTACTTTTTAATTTTTCCGTTCTTTTTCTTTTTATTTTATTTTCTGGTTTTTCAATCTTTTTATGCTTTATTATTTATTTTAGAATTTCTGTAAACTCTATCATTGATTCATCACTATTTTCTAGAGATTCTATTAATTTTTCTAGCTCTTTAACTTCTCTTTTCAACTTGTCATAAATTATTTTTAGAGCTTCAAATGCTCTTTGATTTATTTTAGAAAACTGTAAATAATTCAAACGATTTTCTCTTTCGAAGAGCTCTTGTTTCTTGTCTTGATAAGTTACATATATTTCTTCTTTATTTATTGTCATAATTTAGTGTTTAGTGTTTCATTTAATTTTTCGACCTTTTTTGTTAATTCTTTTATTTCAGAATTTTCTTCTTTAATCTTTAACTTAGATAAACTTAAAGGGCTATTAATTTTAGATTCTCTTATTTGAAAATTCGATGAAACTAATTTTCCTGATGGTTCTTTTAATAATAGAACTAGGTTTTCAATAGCTTTATATTTTGGTATTTCTGTTTTTACAATTTTCTGAAATAATTCATCGACATAAATTCTTTCTCTGTTTTTAAATATTATACTATGATGGCTATTTGTTAAAGCATAATTTATTGCATATGTAATTGAAAATGGTTCATCATCTTGTTCCATTAGATTCTTTCTGTGAAATTTATAAGCCAAACTTATAGATCTTCCAAGATTTTCAATTGATAAAGGTATAGCGTATCCAAGATGAGCATTGAATTTAACATTTACGTTTGCCAAGTTTCCATGAACAATTCCAATTATTTGATCTATTGGGTCATCAGTAATTCTTTTGTCACAGATTGCTAAGCTTATTGGAGAATTAATTCCTTTCATACATGTAGATTTGATTAAGACTTGTATAGTACTAATATGAATCCATCTAATTTTAGATCTTTTTTGTTGATCCTTAATTTTCTCAATCTGTTTACTCAATTCTTCATCATTTATCAAAGCTATTTCAAGTTCTCCATTGGCAGATTTTATCTTTATAGGGGGCTTCAAGTTGAATTTTTCCATAGTATATTATATTTTTTCTATTAAAGACTTCTTTTAAAAGATTTTGTTTATTAAAATTTTTATTTGATTTGAGATTTAATTCTGTTTTTAGAACAGCCTGTTTTTCATTATCTAATAAAGCAGTTAATCTGTAATAATTAGATTTTTCTGTTAATTCTAAACTTTCTAAATAATTCATAATTGAAAGACTAGGATGAAGATGTACCTTTCTGGAGAAAAACTTCCTTTATTTAGTATATTTTACATAAGGTGTTTTTATCTCCAGAGGAGAGATTGTAGATACTAACTCCAGAGGGGAGTTTAGAATTATTTTTCCCTAAGGGAATTCTTCCTCAGACTATAGAATCGCCTCGGCAGCTTCCTCCTTACTCTCCTAGCATATGACTACTCTTAGCCTTCTGCTTTCTATTGTCTGATGCTCTTACAATTGCCTAAGCAATCTATTTATAATGGTTGGGTCTGATGGACAATTCCCATCCTTACCCTTCTTATGACGTCATTGCTTACGTCATTGTTTATTATCTTGCACTAGCTACATTGATGGTGCCTTATGACATAAGCGCTTACGTCATTATACAATAATATTGAGGGATGCTTCATATGCACTGTCCTCTTCTTTTATCATGTGGGCTTCAGATGCATTGTCCTCTTCTTTTATCATGTGGGTTGATTCCGTTTCATTATTGCTTTCTTCAGATATTTCTGAGGCACATAGCTGGCATTTGTGGTCTTCTCTGTCTTTTATCAAATAGCAGAGATTCCTCTTTATCCTTTCAGGGAGTTTTTCTAAGAGTCCAGATAGATTGTAGAATGCTGATTCGAATTCCACCAAGAGTCTCATCTCTCTTTCTTCAATTTCATTTCTTTTACTAGACACAAGCAGAGTATTTCTACTTTTATAATTAATCCTTGTGTGAGATTCCTTCGTTATTTTTTGAGTTCTTTCAAAGACCCTTGCTAATGTGCTGGCTAGCCTTCCTTCATGACTGTAAATTGTTAAATTTTGAATCTGATCAATTGGCTGAAAATTTCCTGCGAAGACGGACATGAATATTACTTGGTGTGCTGGAACCAAGCATTCTTCTTCTTCATTAAAAATAGGTTGACTGTTTGTAAATTTTAGGGATATATCCCTTGGATTTACATTGTCAATCATATTTTTAAATCTCTTTACTGCATCAACGAATCCTGCAGGAAACTCACTAATAATTTTTAGATCATTAAAAATTAAAATTGTATCAATTAATCCATACTGGAAAAACTGATAGGTGTCAGATGGAGAAGCATCTGGAAATATAACCAGCTTTGTTAGTTGTTCTTTGGCAATAGGATAATATCCCAAGATTGCCTTTTTTTCTTCAGTCCAATTCAGGACTATGTTAAGGGTTTCTCTGAGATTTGATCTACAGACCCTTTTCTTTTCCTTGATTTCAGCCCTTGTAGGAATGTTTCTTATTATTCCTGCTCTCTGGGTTTGAATTGGAGCTTTATCCGCTCTTTTTAGGGTTTGCTCTGGATGAAGAGCTTCATATTCCCTGAAGGATTCCTTTGCCTCTTCCAGTGTTAAAAACCGTCCTTTATGAATTATCCTTGATTGATGTGTGAATGGTGCTGCTTTTTCCCAGGCATCATATACTCCTTTCATGGGGCCATTATAAATTACATATTATTTTTTATCTTGGGTGGATTTTTTAATAATTTCAGCAATTGTTTTATTTTTTAAAATTTTTTCTTCACCTGATTTGTCCACCATGCTTAGCTGGCTGAACTCTGATGGTTTTGTTTGTTGTGTTGATTTTATTGCTTTAATGGCCTTCTTGAGGAATTGGATCTGTGTCCTTATTTGCTGACAATGCTTGCATTTTTCAAGTTCTTGCTCATATTTTTGAATTTCTTGATCTAATGCGTTGTAGACGAACTCCATTCTCTTGTTAATGTATCTGCAATAACATTTTTGTCACCCTTAATATATTCAATTTTTATTGGATATTGTAACAAAAATAATTGCCATCTTACCAATCGTCCATGATTATAATCAACTTTTAAATTATATCGTATGAAACCTATTAGGTAACTTGAATCTGTCCTTAATGTAAATTCTCTGGGTAGTAAATCAATTTTCCATTTCTTAAGAGATTTAATTGCTGCTAGAGTTTCCTTTTCATGAGTGGTATATCTCTGTTCTGTTGGAGTAAAAGTCCCTGAAATATACCTGCAAAGTAATTCTTTTGGGGAATATTTAGAATCTAGTGATTCTTTTTCTTGTTCCAAATTTTTTATAGCTTTCTTAGCTTTAAGACATCCTGACCAGATTATGTCTGAAGCATCTGTTTCTACTATTAAGTAGTCGTTTTCTTCTGGAATATAAAGTTCTGGAAGCTTTTCACATAATTCTTTAACTCTTTGAATTTGCATACTATCTTTTTCATCCCATTTTCATTCTTTTTTAGTACTTATTTTTGGAAATAAGTTTTTAGTGTATTCTGTAGCATTCTTTAAAAATCCTTGATCAGAAATATAATTTATACACCCTAAAAATCTTTGTAATTGTTTTCTATCTTCTATTTTATTAGAAAATAAATTTACCTTTTCTAGAACATTAGGTTGAAGTTTTAGCTTTCCTTGAGTGGATAGAATTAATCCAAGAAACTCTATTTCTTGTTTTGCTATTCTTGCTTTCTTTTTGCTAAGAACTAATCCTTTTTCTTTACATCTTTCTAAAACTATTAATAATTTTTGAAGATGATCTTCTTTATCCTGTTTTGTAAAAATTAGTATATCATCAATGTACACTAAAACAAATTCATTTAACTCTTTTAGATTTTCTTCCATAAATCTTTGATAAATACCTGGGGCTTGTTTTAATCCGAATGGTAATACATTCCATTCATAGAGCAACACACTTGTTGATTCTTTTGTTGGGCAAGTAAAAGCAGTTAATTTCTTTGTTTCTTCGTCTAAACGAAGTTGCCAATATCCTGATTTTGCATCAAGAGATGAAAACCAAGTTGCTCCTTTGATTTTTTCTAAAATAGAATCTTTTCTTGGAAGTTTATGAGCATCACCAATAGTTGCTTCATTCATCTTCTTATAATTAATAACCATTCTTCATTTTTTCCTTTTAATTTCATTATTATTTTCGACATAAAAGGCTGGAGCCGCATGAGGACTTTTACTTAATCTTATAATTCTTTTTTCCAAAAGATCTCTACATTCTAATGAGAACTCTTCTCTATCTCTTGCGGAATAAAGAATTTTATTTGGAACATTTATCTCTTTTGTAGGATCTTTTAATTTAATGCTTACTAATTCTTTATTTGTATTTTTAATATCTAAAGGATTTTCAGCACAAATTTCATCCAAAAATTCTTCTATCTTTATTTCGAGATTATTTTTTGGAATATTTATCTGAAAGTATAAATTTAAATAACATATCTCTAATATAGAAAATATTTTAAATTTTAAGATCTTATCTATAGTAGTAGTTGGTATTTTTATACATTTTGATTTTTGATTTATTGAAGAATCGTGTGGAGCTTTTAAAACTATATATGTTAATTCTTGAATGAATGGATGATATAGCTTTAAAAAGTTATTTCCTATGATAAAATCCATTCCAGAATCTAACATATATATAGATGGAACAATGAACCTATAATTTTGAATAAAAATTTCAGCCATCTCTACTTTTTGGTCAATTTTATGTATTGATTTGTTAGCTATTCTAACTCTTAATGGTTTCTTTAATTTTTTCCAATCAAGTTTTATATTTGTACTAGCAAAGCATTGTGTTGCTCCAATATCTATAAAAGCATTTATAAACTTTTCTGTTATTTTTATAGTAATAAATGTGGCATTATTACTCAGTCTCTGAGTCTGTTTCGAAGACATATTCAAAAATATAGTCTAAGTTATCATCAGATTCTTCTAATGGTTCCATGAAACAAGACTTAGCAATTTCTATTTGTTTAGTAAGATCCTTTTTATCCTTCTTTTTTGGACATTCATTTGCATAGTGTCCTTTTTCTTGGCAATACCAACACTTACAATTTTTTTTTATTCGGGCAATAGTCATTTTTTTGTCTTTTGTTTTTATTATTATTTTTTTTTCTAAAATACCTCTTTTTTCTCCAGTTTGGATAGTATTTTCTTTTTCTAAATTGATATTTTCTTTTTCTTTGAAAATTTTTATTAAGACCATATTTTTGGGGTATCTCTTCATTATCCTGACAGCAAATTCTAATTATATTTGCAAATCTTTTTTGAGTCGATTCTTGCATACAACGTTCTTTTATTTCCTCTCTTATTGCAGAGGTTGCTCCACCAAAATTATTTTCAATTGTCCCTCTATTTATTTCTCTTATAAATCTTCCCATTATAAATTTATTAGCAGGATATAGAAGTTTTGTTATATACATACTAAGATAATAATTTTTATCTTCTTCTTTTAATTTATAATAATGTATTCTATATTCACATATATAAGACTCCACATTACATAAATCATATATCTGAATATTAGCCAAATAGTTTTTTGCTTCTTGATATTCTTTATTATAGACTTCTTGTTTATGATCTATAATATTTTTTCCAAAAAATTCTTTATATAGAATCATCATTATATATAATATCTTATCATAAGCTGTTGTTTTTGTTGCTAATTCTTCTATTATTTGGTTTTCTATTGATGTCATATAATCTCTTATAGTTCCTTTAGTATGAAACCCTATATAATTCCAAATATCTCTTCCAAATAATTCACTAAGTTTTGGATTAGTAAAGGCTTCTAATAAGAAGGAATTCAACCAATTTTTGAAAATTTCTTTTTCATTCTTTTTACAGTCCAAGTCAAGCATTCTTTCTCCTTCCATTTCCTGGATTTTAGGAACGTATTTTAATGGTATTTTTGTATATTTTGAATCTTTATTTATAAACCCTTTTTTAAAAGCATAATTATCAAAACATGTTTCCCATTTAAATTGAGATTGATTATCCTTAGATGTTCCAGCTTTATTTTTTACTTGTATTGGAATTTCCGGTTCTTCGTCACTTGAATAATCTAGGATGTGTTCTTTATTTTCTATATTTTCAGAATTTACTAATTCTTCTTCTATTTGAAATCCCTGTTCCATAATATTATTTTCTTGAGCCATTTTTAATTGTTTAAAAGGCATTGTAACTTCTTCTAATTTCTCTTCAATATTCATAATTTCAATGGTGGTTTTACTTTTAAATCTGTTACGTTGATTATATTTTGAAACTTTTCTTCTTTGGGATTCTCTTTTTCCTTATTTCTTTGAAATTTTATGGATACTAATATTTCTTCAAGCATATCTACTATAGAATTTAATTGTGGGTTAAAAGTATGATAAAGATGTGGAGAATCATTTCCATGGTAACATTTTTTTGAAATTCCGTGTGAAAAATAAGTTTTTTCAGGTTTTTGAAGACCTTCAATAAAACTTATAGTAAAATAAAGATTTTGAGAAAAATCATTTTGTATTGATTTTAAGAATTCGGTGTCATTACAATTAACATTAGTTAGAATCATTAATTTTTGATCTATTAATTTTGATAATTTAATTATTTCTTCTCTTAAATCTTCTAATTTACTTTTTTCCATTAGGTGACACTTTTCTTTGTGAAGGGTTACGGTTCTAAGTAAAAAGTGTGGCTTTAGAATGTATGGTTTAGGTTTTGCCACGTAGGCGTCTTTACCATAAAGTCATTTTTGGGATCTTTATTTAAGTGGTGTCTTTAATTGATAGCTATATCCTCCAAAATATTATATTAGTTATGTGAAATGTCTATAATAATTTTAATTCAAAATTAATAATATTAATTTGAAAATTAATAATAATTACTAAAAATTTGATTAGACAGCCAACTTTTCTCAACTAATATTACCTAATCTTTTAATCATAAACTCTAAATATTTTAAATTTTAAATTTTAAATTCTAAATCTAATACTAAAATCTAAACTCTCTAAAAAATAAAGATTAAAAAAATAATTTTACAATAAAAATTTAACTAATATTAATTAAAAGTTAATTTTATACTTATTCTTACTAAAAAGGGTAAAAAACGCATATAAGCTAAGGACAGATTTTAATTACGCAATTCAACCAAATCAGATTCTCATTCATCAATCAACCAAAACACACTATAATGTAATTCGAAGCAACAAAATTCGAATTAGATTTCTTCATAATTCGAATCGACTTAGCTCGAATTATGACCAACCATTGTGCACAAATAGTTCGAATCAAGTTGTCACGAATTACACAACCATAAATCGAATTTAGTCAATTCGAATTACATGCATTTAGTGACATAGGGAAAGTTCGAATGGTATCAATTCGAATTACTCTTTTTTGCATGTGTGCCACTGACGGAGGAGAGAGAGACTTAAAAGTGTTGAAAATGAAGGACTGAGAAGCTGATGACAAAGCGGCGCTCTGTCTCTCACCCAATGTTCTGTATTCTATCATAAAAGCAATTAAGAGTTAACTGCGAGAGTAATTACGTATTAATTAGAATTTTTATTTAACTCTTATTATTAAAAAAATTTAAATATTTTTATTTAATACATATAAATAAATACATTCAAAATTTAAATATTTTATATTTTTAATAAAAAACTTAAATATATAAATTTAATATGTACTCTTAAAGTACAAAATAGATAAATCCTAAAATTTATTCTAAATTTAACAATTTAACCGTTTAAAATTTTATTATAATTTATATTTTATGTACTTAATTTATATTTTAATTTTTTATAAAATTCTAATTTTTCTACTCTAGTAATATTTAATTAGATTCATTACTCCATTTTGGGAAAAAAGACTGGCCTCCTCAAAGTTTATATATAAATTTGGTTACAGGATATTTCATTAACAAAATTAACTATTTTTATATTAGTAACGTAAAATGTTTTAGTTTATCAACAATAAACTATAATTAATTTTGTTAATGAAATATTCTGTAACCAAATTAACTATTTTTATATTAGCAACGTAAAACGTTTTAGTTTATCAACAATAAACTATAGTTAATTTTGTTAATGAAATATTCTGTAACCAAATTTATATATAAACTTTTAGGAGGCCAGTCTTTTTTCCCAAAATGGAGTAATGAATCTAATGAAATATTACTAGAGTAGAAAAAATTAGAATTTTATAAAAAATTAAAATATAAATTAAGTACATAAAATATAAAATTATAATAAAATTTTAAATGGTTAAATTGTTAAATTTAGCATAAATTTTAGGATTTATCTATTTTGTACTTTAAGAGTACATATTAAATTTATAAATTTAAATTTTTTATTAAAAATATAAAATATTTAAATTTTGAATGTATTTATTTATATGTATTAAATAAAAATATTTAAATTTTTTTTAATAATAAGAGTTAAATAAAAATTCTAATTAATACGTAATTACTCTTGCAGTTAACTCTTAATTGCTTTTATGATAGAACACAGAACATTGGGTGAGAGGCAGAGCGCTGCTTTGTCATCAGCTTCTCAGTCCTTCATCTTCAACACTTTTAAGTCTCTCTCTCCTTCGCCAGTGGCACACATGCAAAAAAGAGTAATTCGAATTGATACCATTCGAACTTCCCCTATGTCAGGAAATGCATGTAATTCGAATTGACTAAATTCGAATTATGGTTGTGTAATTCGTGACAACTTGATTCGAACTATTTGTGCGCAATGTTTGGTCATAATTCGAGCTAAGTCGATTCGAATTATGAAGAAATCTAATTTGAATTTTGTTGCTTCGAATTACATTATAGTGTGTTTTGGTTGATTGATGAATGAGAATCTGGTTTGACTGAATTGCGTAATTAAAATCTGTCCTTGGCTTATATGCGTTTTTTACCCTACTAAAAATATGCAAGTAAAAATTTTGATTGATTTTTTAAATAAAAAGAGCTCAACACAATAAGTGAAGTAAGAACAATCACAAGAAATAAAGAAGTTAAAAAAGAAAAAAAATCGCAAAAAAATTCATCAACTATTTTTGGCGCTCCTCCTTCCTATAGTGTACTCCTAATTGTATACTCGTGGAAACATCTCCAACTAAGAGTGCATATGACTCGGTCCGAACCCGAATACTTTGGGGGTTAATTTGGTGTGATTTCAAAACGGTCTAGGGCCAAGTAAGGGTCTCAAAATTAGACCCGGTCATTATTTAGGTCGGGTCCGGGTTAAGGTAAACCCGGCTTCACCCGACCCATGTGTACTCTAGAAAGACTAAAGAAGATATATATGTTTTAAATTAATTCCAATATTATATTATGAATTAATAGTCAAAACCGTCCCCAAAAGATATATCGATCTCCATTTTCATCTCCAAAAGATAAAATTTATCAAATTCATCCCCGAAAGATACCCAATCTAATCACGTTCGTGTGTCTTTCCATCATCTCCTTCGCTAAGTTGGCAAACGTTCGCTGATGTGTGTCGTTAACTGCCAGCATGGCAGACACCAAATTGTACCCTGTTGTTGCTGACAAGATAAGTCTTTTATATCAAGTCAAATTAGTCCTTGAGTAGATAAACCCTAATCCCCTTTTCAATTTTCAACCCATTTTCTTCTCTTCTCTCACGGCTCTTACCAATTTTCAAACCTCATAACCTCCTTCTCATTTCCCATTCCCTCCATTCTCCCACTACTGTGTGACCCTCCATTCTCCCACTGCTGTGTGACCCGATTACAACCCCAATTCTAATCCTATCTCCATTTTCATCATTTTCGGATTCTTCCTTTCTCTTGTTGCAATCAAAGAGATCAAGAGGGATTATAATGAAGCTGGCTCTAGCTACGGCTAGCAAAGTAGCAGCAGCACCAGCGTGGCTAAAGGCAAATGCTCGTTAATGTCTAGCGGGAAGGCCAAGATGTGGGAGGAAGACGACGAACCAAGCTCTGGTGGCAGTGGCGGCGGCATGGACGAGCTCCTCGCTGCTCTTGGTTACAAGTTTCGCAACTCAAACATGACTGACATGGCCCAGAAGCTAGAGACTAAACGGCGGCATTTCAATGGTAGGAGAGCATTGTATCAAAACTGCGTCATTTTGATTGTGTGCCACGCTGGCAGTTAACGCACATATCAGCAAACATTTGCCAACTCAGCGAAAGAGATGACAGAAGGATAAACGTGACTAAGTTGGGTGTCTTTTGGGGACAAATTCGATTAATTTTATCTTTCAGGACGAAAATGGAGATCGAGGTATCTTTCAGGGACAATGTTGACTATTAACTCATTATATTATATTAATTATAAGCTTATTATTTTATTTTTAATCACATTTGTTGAATTAGGAAATAGATCAAACAAGCATGAAATTAGAATTTATTGACAAATTCAAGTTCAAGTATGGTTATCAACTTCTCTATAACAAGTATTTTTTTTTCCTTTTTTATAAATGAGTGCATCATAATTTTTTGACATAAAATTTATCGAGACCCAGACTAGACCCGGACTTCACTCGGTCGAGACCAAATTTTAGTGTGACCCAAAAGTAGTGTGATTTCACCGGGTCTATGGTCGGGTAAGGGTCTCAAAAATAGACCCGATCATTATTTAGGGTCAGGTCCGGGTCAAGCCAAACCCGATTTCACCCGACCCATGTGCACCCCTATCTCCAACCACTCCAATCTTACTAAAACTCTGTCAATCTGATTGCAAGATCGCTAAGGGAAAGTCCACCAGTTGCATATCTTCTTGTGTCCAATTCTTACTAAAACTCTGTTAATCTGACAATATCATTTCTCCCCTCCACCTGCACAATCTCGTTGAAATCTCCCTTAGAAACTGACATAACTTTACAATATAACTCAATTCTTCTCACACATCAAATTTCTCTTCTCTTATACGAGCCCCGTACACAAAAAAAAAAAAAAAACATAATTGAAATTATTTTTAATAAGACCCCTTCAACACACAACCAAAACTCTCCTTTATGACAACAACTCATTTTAAATATTATTTCATTCCAAATTAATAGTAAACCACTTGAAGCACCATCTAACTCAACATATTCTCATCCCGCAGCATCACTCCCCCAAATTCTTATTACATCAAACTTCGTCACTACCTGCCACTTAATCTCAAACAAGCCTAACATATTCAATTTAATTTTTTTAAGGTGTTTGACCATGCTCAAATTTCCATCATCCATCAACCCCCTAACATTCCAAGAACAAAATTATTTTAAAAAATTACTACACACTTTTTTATTTTTATTTTTGGGCCTGTAACGTCTTGCTTTATCTTCCTGTTTTGCCAATCTTTTTTTCTGAGCAATTTTTTCATTCTGTTTTTGGAGAATATACATAATATCATATTCTTTATTGTATAAAATTATACCTGATTCTAATGTGAGGTCCCAAGTGTTTCTATTTTCAAGCATCTGCTCCTCGAACATACTATCTCTGTTCCCCTTACTTCCTTCATTTTTGTCCGAACCACCATCATCAACAACCTTCTTCCCAACTACTTTTTCATCGTGTTCCAATAGCTCCCCCTGTCCTTTTGTCAATGTTGTTCCATTTGTGCTGGAACCCATGCCATTATTATTCACAATGTCATCCCTATCATCCGTTCCTTCATCAACGTCTTTCGCACCATCATCATCAACATACACACCCAACCCACTAGTCCCTCCATTCAATGTTACCTCTGGGAGAGTAGCGGCTTGGTTCTCTGCCACCAACTCTTCCTCGATCTCACGACCCAACATAGGTGGCGTCAGGGTTGCGCATCTCCCTTGCCACGTTGAGCCTCCTCTGCCGTGGCCAGCCTTTAGCTTCCCTCCTTCAACATCGATTCGGTCTCCCTCGGTTATCTCCACGCCGGTCTCCAGCGCAAGTTTCGCAGATGCAGCTTCTTGCACACTTGCCGTAGACCCTTCCCTAGCGTGCCCATCCCTATCGTGGAAACCGTACTCCATTTCCATCAAGTCCGATTTGAATTCTAGATCCAACCCAACATCACTGAACTGGTTGATTGAGAGACCAGGCCCAAAGAGCCTTCCCTACCTTTTTTGGACATCTTTGAATTGTTGGGCCTAGCACCAAGCCTACAAAGAACCTTATTTTTCTTATTCCTTTTGCCCCTTCTTACCAGCACATTCAAGTTACCTTCATAAACCCATGTAACTGTATTTTTAGAATCAGCTTCATAATTAATATAATCACATCCCACACAATCCGCTCTCCCTTCAATTCCTTCATAAATTGGTTAATATGTTACTGTTTTTACCTGATTTTGTTTTGAATGATCATTAATCCACTCATTCAAAATAATTTCAGGAATTACCAACCTGCCTTTATCTTCTTTGTCTTTTCTCAGCTCCCCCATCACTACATCGGCTACCTAGTCGTTGAAAACTGCCGATTTTATAGCCCGTGCACTCCTTGAGCTCGTACCTGCATACTCCCTTTCTGCAACTGTTCTTCGTTGTTCACAGCTATAGTCAATTTTTTCATTAACTTCTTCATAACAATTCAAACCAAAAGTCTCACGTCCCACTTCTTTCACTAGCACATCGAATCTACTGGTACTTATTGTGATATGGACCCATTCATTAATCGTATCCATGATACAAGTATCAATTTGCACTCTTCCAACACTAAAAGACATGCACGATTCTGTCACTTTGTCACAACCGACTACTTCCCCCCATTAGCCTCCTAACATACTAAAGGTATCTGCTGACCACGCATGTAACAGAACTCCGTAGCATTCTAACCACACTCTTCGAGTTTCATATCGCTCTGTCTCATCCCATCTCCATATACTATGGAAGAATTACAAGAGATTATGCATTTTAAACGCATATGCTTCTTCTGTATTTAATACAGAATCAAAAGTCAAAAGTACTTTATACGCTCCCAATTCCCGTACTTAGACAACTTGAGGCAGGTTTTTTCCAATCATCTTCTTCAAGGAACTAAAATCAATTGCCTTTGTCGTACCGCCAAGCAGACTTCTCTGTAGCTAGTCCATATTCTCTTTCACCACTGATACTTCCACTTTCTTTGTCCACCAATTTCCATGCGGGTCTGATTCTTTTTGGTGCCTTGTTAGTTTCTCTACCTGCCTTTGGTTATTTTCTCCTTCAGGCTGAGAATTTGTCTTGTTCCGACTATCACCTCCTTCCTGAGCTGTCTTTCGGACCTTTGTCTCAGTTTTTCATTTATACTTTGCTTCTTCCACGTACACAATCTTCCCTCTCAACCTCATACGATTCATTTCTGCTATAGCCTTCAGAGCTTTACCTTTCGTTGTGTATCAAATGAACGCAAAAGCATACATATTACCACCTTTTTGTTTTCATGATACATAGATGTCGTTAATGCGTCCAGTCCAATTAAATAGATTGAATAATTCATTCTTCGAAATGTCTTCAGGGAGATTATCAACAAAGATAGAGAAAGACTCATTTTCCAACCATTGGTACTCTTCTTGATTCCAAATCTTGGGATATTTTGCATGTTCCTTAGTTCTAACTCACCCTGTGTTTCTCACTCTTTGATTGATTTATACTATTTTTTTATCTCATGCTTGATTATTAGTCTTAATAAGATCAATCTCGCTATCTATCTAAGTATTTTTATTAACTAGGTCTAATCAAATTGATCTAAACTCAATAAAAATAGCTTAAACACGTGTGCGTAAGTCACAGTTCATCTTCTTCTCGTGAAATTGAAATTTCTTAACTATGATATAGAAATTTTTAACTTTAATACCGAAATTTCTCAAGGTTTTGAACTTGATACTACAGTTTTTTTTCTTCTTCTTATTCTTTTTCTTTCTTATTTATTTTTACAGAATTTTTTTGTTTTTATTTATAAAATTACATGTTTTTTTCTTTAAAATCTTTTGTGTTTATTGTTAAAAAAATAAACCAAACAAAGAAATAAAAAATTCCATAATTCTTTTATTTTATTCCTTTTTCTTCTTTGTTTGATTTTTTTTATTCTTCTTAGAGGATAAAACAAGAAGAATTATTAGAGTGTGAAATAACAAGAACTATAAAACAAGGAGGAGGAACTCTATAACACCCTAATTAGCCTAAGCTTTACCTCACGTCGTAAAGCAAATGTTAATCAGAGATTACGACAGTTCTAAGCTCACACATATAATATATAGAAAGGATTAATATAATCTAGAAGTCCGATGAAAAATATATAGCTCAAAAACAGGATTTGAAAAGCGCAAAATGTACTAGCGAAGCTACTAGCTTAAAGCACAAGAAATGGATACAATATATCAAAATATAATAGTATAATATCATAAGAATCTAGCCACGGCTTGTGGAGTTTAAGCCGGCTAGCCATATACAATCATACAGAAACCAGACAGTAAAAACAGCTTATACAAGTTTTGTTCTCTCAAATACAAGCCTCTAGGCAAAACAAAATATAAAAGTGAGAGACATATACAAAATAAATCAAGAAGACTCAAAAGAAGTATCCGGATCCTCCGCTTCTGTCACCAATCAGACAACTCACCGAGGTGGGTTACGACCTGCATCTGAAAAACACAACAGAGATATGGTATGAGAACCGGAGACCCTCAGTATGGTAACAGTACCCAGTGATGTAGGATATAAGACCCCGGGACGCCAAAGGCAATCCTAGACTTCATATCCATCACAAGAGTTCAATCTTAAGGCATACTAAAACAGATGAGCATAATATGTAAACCTTAACATAAATAAACCGGGTAATCTATCTTAGGGGATTTCTATTCTAATCAAATATCGCTGTCCCACAGCCTTCACCGACCAATCCTCCATGTGATCCCATCGCCATCGCCTTCCGAACCTCCTCAATCCCAGTAGAAATCACAGTTATATACAATGCAAGTAAATCACAAGTAGAAGCATATAAAACAAGTAGCTCAAGTAGCAATTATACATGTTATACAAATAGGCATACAATTTTAAGTCGGCAAAGCAACCAAGCAGATAAAAAATGCATATGATGAATGCCTGCCCTACTGGCTATGATATTACATTGTCGGTTCAACTGCCAACCCGACACATCTCCATGGAGATGTCGCCCTTCGGAATCATTAATGGAAACCCCCGAGATATAGTGCTCGGATCACTGTCCAGGGTTTTGCGCCTGCACGTTTGATAAGATGAGAATTGGTGTTGATTCGAATTTTCTCTCAAAATAGGATCACTTCGTTGTAAATATAGCCAAATCAACAACTAACTCTCAACATCAAATTTAATTCCTAAAGATAGTCATAATACAAAACAAATTATAACCGAGAGCATTTAGCTCCCGGGTCGTCTTCCCTAAGAGTTGCAATGAAATGTCATATTATTGGCTATGAGAGAGCATGGGGAATTTGGGAAGCAAGAGAGCAAGAAAGTAAATGAGCATGCAAGGAATGTAAATGGCAACTCTTGGCAAGAATTGGGAAATTTAGGATTCCTATCCTAGTTATGGACCACAAACATGGGAATTGTGTAGAATCAATCCAAATCAGTCAATCCTCCTTGAGAATTATTCAAAAGGCGTAATTGATCTCAATCCATAATTTCTACTCAACTCACTAATGACTTAGTGAAAGACTAGCGTCAATGGAAACCAAACCAATTAACCATTCTCACATAATGCGGAATGGACATCCACAACTCAATCACACCTAAACACCCAATTTCTCAACCAAGAGTGTGAAGATTAAACATGCAAGAAATTAAACATCAAAGCAATTAAATAAACATGCAAGGAATTAAAAGTCAAAGCAATAAAAGTCAAAGCAATTAAATGCAAGGAAGGGAAAATTAAAATGCAAGAAACCTCTTGGCAAGTAATTGAGAGCTAAGGTTACCTATCCTAGCCATTGACCACAAACACATGATGATTATGAAGAGTTAATCCTACTTAGTCAATCTTACATCGAAGATAAGTCAAATAGGCATAGTTGATTTCAATTCCTAAGTCCTAAGTCAACACTAAGGGGTCACTTAGAGTCCAGGGAGACCAAATTAACTAACTACTCTAATATATCAAACAAGAATAGACATCAATGACTCAAGGGACACCAAAGTCAACAATTTCAAGCCAAGAGTGAAGAAAAACTATGTAAAAACTAAGCCAAGCATTTTATCAAACATTTGGTGTACATGAAAATAAAATAATATTGAAAATGCATTAAAAATAAATTCTAACTACCAAGAGCAAGAAAATCATAACAACAACTAAGGAAAGCAATAAATGAACATAAAACATAAAGTGCATAAATTGAAATTAAAGAAATACAAGAGTGTTCATAAAATGGAAAATTGACAAAATAAAAGGAAATGACAAGCGAAATGAAGAAGAACAAAGAAGCAATAACAATAAATGACAAGGAAAAATAAATAAAAACAAGAATTAAAAGTAGAAATTACAAGAAATTAAACTAACAAACCCTAATTCTAGAGAGGGGGAGCTTCTCTCTCTAGAATACAACCTACATAATGCTAATCTAACCCTAATTTCTCTCTCCTTCACATGGAGTGAGGCCTTCCTTCATATAGCACTCAATCAGCTTTAGAAAGTCCCAAAATTGGGCCCTGGAGGCCCAAAAATCGCCCCCAGCGATTTGCAAAAAATGAGTCATGCGCTGGGACGTGTGTGTAGGCACAGGTGTATACGTACGCACACATGCTGATTTTCATCTTGTGCGTACGCACAGAATGTCGTGTGCACGCACACATGGTTTTGTGACTTTTGTGTGTACGCACAGGTGGTTATGCATACGCACACTCCAATGTGTGCTTCTCCTTTGTTTTCTTCATGTTTTCTCCCTTTGCACATGCTTCCTTCCACTTTTGCCTTGCCAAACTTGCCTTTAGGACCTAAAATCACTAAAAAAATATGTCATGGTATCGAATGGCATAAAAGTGGGATTAAAATCACTAATTTAAGCACAAAATAGCATGTTTTCACAATTAAGCTCAATTAAGGAAGAGAACACAAAAGTATGCTATTCGGATGAATAAATGTGGGTTTAAGTGATGAAATCCACTCAAATCAAACCAAAATATATCATCAAATATGGATTCATCAACGCTCTATAGATCCGAAGGAATGCGAGCGGGATACTCTTGCCTCCAACCTCGCATCTCAACGTAAGCGAGATTAACCACCATCCTTACGCCGCCGCCACTACCTCGACAGGCGGGATTAACCACCGTCCCTGCCGGGCGCATAACGTCTCATAATCTCAGTATAAAAATGATACATCAGTGGTTTTCAGAAAACATTTTCATGATAGCATGGATCCATCATCTCATTCAGAGTTCTCGACTCATTTCATCCACTGTCAATCCACATTTCCATTCCGAACCCAATAGTTTTTCATTTCTCATCTCATACATCAATCATCCTTCACATATCATCAAACCATCCTCAGTACATCCAAGACCTAGAGCTCCATTTTTTAATTTTTCATAATAATCATCAACTAAACCCTTAAGTTAATTCTCATGTTCGCATACTCAAAATCAAGCCCAAAAGTCTTAAAATGGTGTTATAGAAGCTTACAATCTTGTTGGAAAAGTGAAATAGTTAAAAACAAAGTTTAAAATTGAGAAATAGGGTGTGTACGTCCGCACAGGGGTGTGCGTGCGCACGCCCAGAAAGAGTTTTTAAAAGTGTGCGTACGCACAGGTGCGAAAATTTACAAGTCTGTTCGCTCGCACAAGATGTGCTAGCGCCCCCCAACAGACTGACCTTCCCAACGTGTGCGTGTGCACAGGTTGCAATTTCTCCTTAGATATGTGCGCGCACAAGGTGTGCTCGCGCTGCAAACAGAACGCACTTCCCTGCCTGTGCGTGCGCACAGGTCTGTGCGTCCGCACAGGTCTGTGCGTCCGCACAGATTAAGATTTTCGCAGGGCTGTGTGTGCGCACATATCAAAAATCATAAAATTCTGCAACTTTGCAGAATTTCAGATTTTCAACACCAACTTTGAGTGATCATAACTTCCTCTACAAAACTCCAAAATTTTCAAACTTTATATCGTTTCGAAGAGTTTTCAATAAAATTTAATTCTAAACCAATTTCAACCGATTTTGAAAATCGAGGCAAAAGTTATGATAAAACAAAGTTCACCAAAAACCCACTTTTACCAAAATTCACATTTTTCCCACTTTCTTACCATACACTTTCAAAACCATACCAAACCATTCCAACTCCATTTCTCATCAAAATTAACCCTTTGTGTCCTAATACACCAATTCTTACCAAAATTTATTCTCAACCACAATATCACATATATCACATATCCACTAATCATCATTACATCTCTATCAATTTTCATCATCAACTCAACCATGATTCACATTAATAATCAACAATATTTATTCATCCAAATTCATCATATCTCAACCTCATCACTTAACCACAACAACAACATCAAACCATTATACATCATCAACCAAACCAACCATCAACAACATATAATTTTCAAACCTATCCTATGGGTCACTAGCCTAAGTGTCCATGAATATTATATACTACATAGAGGAAACCGAAACCATACCTTATCCGATTTGCAATTTGTCCAAAAACTCAAAATTGAGCACCAAATGAGCTTTCAACCACAATCCAACCACCAATGTAACTCCCACAAACACCAACAAGCTCCAAACTCACAATAATCAAGCTATATACATATAAATCACCACAAATCAACCTAGGGCTCAACATAACCATAATCTCACAAAGGTTCAAGAGTTCTTACCTTTCCCAATAGCTTTGGAAGCCAAAACCCAATGCTAAGCAAGGATTAGAATGAACCTAAACACCCAAAAATCACAAATTCTCACTTAATCAAAACCCTAATACTCGAAAATTTAGAGAGAACAAATGAGAAGGATTCAAGCTTTTCTTACCAATTTCTTGGGTGTATCTTGTAGATCTCTTCACAAGGAATGCATAGTCACAAACGGTGCGATGATCGGAGCTCTATAGCTCAAGCTATGAGCTTGAGAAGATTGAAGTGAATAGTGCTCAAGGGGTTCTCTTCTTCCCCTTCTCTTTCAGCTGGGTGTGTATGTGTGTGTTTAAGTGTGGTTTGGCTGTTTGGGTTCATTAATGGATCCTTTTATATGTTGGGCTTGGGTCCAACTTGGGTCCGGTCCAACCCGTTAGCGTTTTTAGCCCGTTTGGCCTAACTTCGGGCCAAACCTTTAAAATTAACGTCCGGTTTTCTATTTCTAACATTTTTCTAAGGTTTTTGACTGTTTTTACTTTTTCTCACGCAGTACCGGGCAGACTTGAATCGGTTCAACCGGTTCAATTGCCGGTTCGCAGTTTTTCACGGTTTTTCGCAGAAAACACATTTTCTTACTCAGAAAGGCCTACTGAGTCCAAAAATCATATTTAAATCCTCAAATTCTCACTCTAACTTTTCGGAACCTTATTTGGGAAATATTAGTACTTAATTAAATGGGTAATTAAGCTCGGTTCTTACAAGTTTCTTCTTCTTATTTATTTGATTTTTTTCCTTTATATATATATATATATATATATATATCTTTTTTTAGAAAGTAAAACAAAAAAATTATGAGAATGTGAAATAAAAAGAATTATAAAAACAAGAAGGAGTTTGAAAAAAAGTATAAAATAAAAAAATAGTACCAAAATGTCTTAACCGCAATACAAGAATTTTTTATTTTGACACCGAAATTTTTCAAGGCTCTAGACTTCATGCAGTAGTTTCTTAACAAGAACTTATTTAAATTTTTCTTCTTATTCTTCCGCTTTCTTCATTTTTTTGTTGTTTGTAAGAAAAAGAAAAATATGTACATAAAATTTAGTTATTTACGTTTTCGTTTCAACTGAAATAAAAGTAGCACGTGAATCTAAAATTATTATTTTAATTTGGTTTGACTTGGATAAATTAAAAAATGAGTCATTATCCAAATCAGTCCCTGAATATTTTAGGATCAGATACTTTAATCTCCCAACTTTTGATCATTTTCCTCTACGTTTAACTCTGGCCTAGTCTTATTTCTTCATCAATGACAAACAAAAAATGTTGACATGGAGGCCTGGACTAATACACGTGGCAGTCAGTTGTCCACGTGTATAAACAAAACAAATTAGTCTCTGTGCTATGTTGTAAAAATGCATCATTTTGAAGCCCACTAAACATCGCAGCTCTTTGCTGCGCCTCCACCACTACCACCAACGTTGTAGCATACTCGGTCTCCACTACATGAGTAACCTCAAACCAAGATCTGCATCATAGGAAGTGGTCCTGCTACTCATACTGTCGCCGTCTATGTTGCCCGTGCTGAGCTCGAGCCAATTCTCTTCAAAGAATGGATGGCCAATGGCATTGGTGGCCAACTCACCACCATAATTGACGTTGAGAACTTCCCCAACAACTCAAAACCCAATCAACGACGACTACTCCCCAAAACCAAACAAGCGATGACATTCATTCACTCTAAGCCCCATCAACTACCTTCTCCACAAGCAGCGCCTCCTCTTTACCCTCCTTGGAATCTTCATTGCCACCGCCTTCTTCACTCTCCTCCCTTCCTACAACACCAACCCTAACGAATAGGACATCGTTTTGATCCCATACTTCACGCAACACGACTCAGTCTTGTAAACTTAATTTAAGCAAAAGCATTAATTAGGATCTTAAAAGTTGTGATTTTTATACCTAGATTGATTGTCATAATGATTTTTGGTTATGATAGAGTTGCACTTTAAGATTAGTTTCTCTCCCTTTCCCTTTCTTTCAAACATTCATTAGGATGGTAGTTTTCTAGTATTTTCAGTAAGTAAAAACTGTAAAAAAGTCGTGTATATTGGCAGAGAAAGGACCATCTTTATATGTGTCATTACCTTTAAATCTAATGCGTACATCAAACATTAGCATTAACGGATGAGATTAAATCATTAATAATTTATAAATAATTACAATAAACTTCCAACATTCTCCCACTTGGCCTAAGTATAATCAGATTTTCACACGTTACATAATTGCTTCAATATGGTAAAATACTTTGTGTGACTTATGGCGGTCATGCATTAAATATGAAATGCATTTTCTTCTATATACTACAACCACTAGCATCTTACTACACAAGCTACATAAATAATACAAAATTTTATATCAGTCCCATAAAGTTTCTAGATTATTATGCTATAACTCATAAAATAATCTTACTTTAACTAGAAACAATAAACTATCAATGTTCAAAAAATACATAAATAAACATAATAAGTTCAGAGTGTTAGCATCATTCAAAAGAACCAATACCTATTCTATGTACATGTTACTTAAATGTCTTTGGTTACAATCCTTGAGTCATGGATCAGCAATCATAAGTTCTGTTCTAACATGTTCTATAGATGTAAGAATCGAAATAACCGTTTTAATAAAATAATAATTTTAACTGCCCGAAATAAGTTCGAAAATATAGAAATGATATTTTAAAAATAAAAAGATAAAATTTGAATTCAATGAATTTTTTTGAGTGGGAAAATGTATCTTTTACAGAAAATTTTTGTAAAGATTACGTACCGGTGCTTAAGCCGACAGTATCAGCTCTAGTCTGTCCGATTTTACGTACTGAAAAAAATAAGATTTTAAAAATTGAATTTATTATTTTGAAAGGACAAAAATAATTTATAATTGAAAACCGGACACTAATCTTAAAGGTTAGCCCAAAGTTGGGCCAAATAGAACTAAAATACTAACGGGTTAGACTGGGCCCAAGCCCAACATATACAAGTGTCAATTAATGAGCATTCAGCTCATTTTACCCTAGAAACAAAGAAAGGGGACACTGGTGAGAGAAGAGAGGAAGAAGAGAGTTGCTATTATTCATCTTCTCTTTCAATTGGCCATAACTTGAGCTATGGTGCTCCGATTGATAAGCCATTTGCGGCCGCGCGAAACTCTTGACGAGCACTTCATTTTTATCTAAACCAATTGGTAAGAAAATTGAATTCCAAGCTCTAGTTTTTTGTTTTTTGACAAATTCGAGTTGTGGCTATGTTAGATTGAGATTTTTATAGTTTTATTTGTTTAGGGGTGATCTAGCATTGGAATATTGTTGGGTTTTGTCCTTAATACTGTTGGATAAGGTAAGATTTCACTAAACTCTTGTGTTTAGTTATTTCTGTGAACCCTAAATTTGATGTGATATGTTGTATGATGTTAGATTGAAGTTTGATGTTTGTTGGAGTGAGCTTGATGGTTTTGGAGTTGAGTTTGAGCTTCGTGTTTTGAGTTACGTGGGAATCAACCAAGGTATGATTTTGGTTTTCTTTATGTAATATGTAATATTTTTGGAAACTTGGGCTAGTGAACCATAAGATAGGATTGAATTGGATATGTGATTGTTTGAACTATGTTTGTAGTATATGCATGATGATGGAGATGGAGAAAAATGTATATATTGAGGTATGATTGTGGTGAATTCTAATATGATGATGGATTGATGTTAATTGTTGGTGGTTATTAATTTTTGTGGGTGATGGTGATTGTTGGGGATTATTGGTGTTGATGATATTTGATGATTATTGATGTTTGTGATGATTTTGATGGATTGGGATGGTGATTGTTTATGTTTGATTATGAATTTTAATGATGATAATTAGTACAGAATATTGTGGTTGGTGTTGTTAACAATTGGTGGTGATTGTGAGCTTTGATTTTGATTGAGTTGAGGAAGTGAGGAGGTTGATAAAAATTTAAGTAAGTTAGTGAGGGTTAAATAGTTTTAATACTGAATGATGGGAGATGGTTGAGAAATGTTGGTATGAGGCTTTGTGTTGGTTTTGGGTGTATTTGTTTTGGTTTGGATTTGAAGTTTTGGAAACTAGAGAATTTTGTTGAATTTGGTAAAACCTTATTTTTGACAAACTTTGGCAGTTCATAACTTGATCCTCATACATTGAAATTAAATTATTTTTATTTTAAAATAAAGATGATTTCAAGATCTTTAAAATGATATAAGTTTGATGAAAATGGAGTTTTGTGGAGGAAGTTATGAACGTTTAAAGTTTGGTGTTTAAAATTGAAAATTCTGCAACTTGACATTTTTCTGAAATCTGATGAATATGCGTACGCGGCCCAGGTATGCGCACGTGAAATGGCCCAATTTTTGTGTATGCGTACGCGGACATATTGTATGTGTACGCGGACGTACTTTTTTAACGTGTGCGTACGCACAGTCCCTGTTTTGCTGAAAAATGATTTTTCTTCACTTTTCAAGGGTTCTTTAGCTTTCCAAACTTCTCTATCTACTGTTTAAGATCGCTAACTAGTAATTAGGCCTTAAGACTAATAGAGATGGGTTAGTGAACTAAGGTGGTAATTTTCTGTATGAGTTTAGAAGATGGAGACTTAGGTTCCTGAAGTTGTGGGTGAACTAGCGAAGTGCTTTATTGGTAATGGCTTGAGAACTTGTGAGTGGATGATAACTTGTGAAATTAAGAACTAATGATGGTTATGATGAGCTTGATGGATATTGAAGGAGAGTGTGCCAGGCACTATATCCTTAAAATGTTGAGACTTGAGAATTGAAAGTGGATTGAGATGAAAAAATGGTGATGACTGATGATGATTTGAGGTTGATGGACTTGTTGGATGTGAAAAGTGTGCCAGACACTATATTGTTGGAATGATAGTGTGCCGGGCACTATATCCCTGGAACGATTTATAATGAAACATATGTTGTTGTTTTCCTTCTCTGCCGCAAGAGTGTGCCACGCACTATATCCTTGGAGCATGCAAGTGTGCTAGGCACTATATCCTCGGAACGATACAAAAGCGTGCCAGGAACTATATCCTTGGACGTGGCAGAAAGGCGACATATGAAAGGATGTGTCGGGTTGGCATTCATGAACCGACAAGTGATATCACGAGCCAATAGGACAGGAATTCATCATATGCATCTCTTATGTGCTTATTTGCTTTGATTACTTGCAGTTTGCCTAAATGTATAATATGCCTACTTGCTTCCTGTTTTACTTGCTGTATATGTATATTACCTGTGAATTACTCGCTTGCATTATCTGTGTTTGTCTGGTGCTGAGGAGGTTAGGTAGGCGGCGATGATGGTATCGCGGGGAGGGTATGGTGAAGACTGTGGAGTACAGCGGTGTGATTTTGATATTAGTTAGAAATTCCCTAAGTTTAGATAACCCTGTTTATGGTTTATGGTTTAAGTTATTTATTTTGATTAAACTTGAATATCTGTATTAATGTGAAGTTCTAGGATTGCCTTTGACGTCCCGGAACCTTACATCTTATATATTGAGCACTGTTACCATACTGAAAACCTCCGGTTCCCATACCATATTTTATTGTTGCTTTTCAGATGCAGGTCGTAACCCACCTCGGTGAGTTGTGGGATGGTGATAGAGCAGAGGATCTTTTGCTATCTTTTTGTATTTTGATTATTATATTGTAGTTCTCTCATCTTTTGTGTATTTAACTTTGTTGCCTTAGAGGCTTTATTTCTGAAAACTTTGAGAGATAGGTTGTTGCTGTTTTAAACTTTAAAACTATATTGTATTCAGTTTGACTAGCCGACCTAAACTCCGCAGGCTGTGACTAGTCCTCTTTTGTATATCATACTTATATATATCTTATTTACTTTAATTATTACCTTGTGTATCCTGGAGCTATCTACAAGGTTTTATATATACTATGTCTTGATTCGTCTGGGCCTACCCGTTTAGTTATCATGTGTGAACGCTTCGCGTTTTGTAATTCCGCTTTAAGCGACTTTAAGCTTTACTCCTTCATCGGGCTTCTAGTTATATAAATTCTTGGGCATATATTATGCATTATAAGCTTTAGAACTGTTGTGGTACTTTGTTATCCTTTGCTTTACGGCTAGAGGTAAGGCTTAGGGTAACGGGGTGTTACAATAGACATTCTTTATTTCCGAACTTCCTCCTTAATGCCAAAGTACTTTATTTCCATATGCTTGGCACTTTTAGAGTATCTATCATTTTTTGTAGAAAAATATTGTTGTAGAATTATCACAATAAATTTTCATTGGTTTAGCAATTGAGTTAATAATGCCAAGTCCTGAAATAAAATTTCGTAGCCATAAAGCTTGATTTGTAGCTTCAAAACATACTACAAATTTTGCCTCCATGTAGATGTTGTCACAACACTATACTTAGAGATTTTTTATGATATGGCAGCTTTTCCAAAATAAGAATAAGTTGCCAAATATAGACTTTTTTGTATCAGCACATCCACTAAAATCTGAATCTGAATAACCAATTATTTTAATTGGCTAGACCTTTTGTACATGAGTATATAATTCTTTGTTCTTCGAAGATACCTTAAAACCTTCTTTACAGCTTTCTAATGACTCGTTCCAAGACTACTTTGATACCATCCTAGCATTCCTACTGCAAAGTTAATGTCTGATCTTGTGCAGGTTTGCACATACGTAAGACTACCCACTACAGAACTATATGGAATTGCTTTCATTTGCTTTTCTTTCTATGTCATTTTTTAGGCATTGCATAGGACTAAATTTGTCCCTTTTTGAATTGGTACAATTTTTGCGGAACACTTTTTCATAGTGAATCTCTCTAGAACTTTACTTATATAGGCCTTCTGAGACAATCCTAATAATTCTTGTTATTTATCATGGAAAATTTAAATTTCTATCACATAGGATGCCTCTTTTACATCTTTCATTTCAAAATTTCTAGAAAGATATTCTTTAGTCTCATGTAGCCTTTCCAAATCATTTGTTGCAAGCAAAATATCATCAATATATAAGACTAGAAAGATGAACTTACTCCCACTGACCTTTCAGTATATGCATACATCAATAACATTTTTTTCAAAATTGAAAGAAAGAATGGTATTACTAAACTTAATATATCATTGTCGTGAGACTTGTTTCAGTCCATATATTGATTTCTTAAGTTTACACACCATATGACTTTTTTCTTCATTTGGAAAACCTTCAAGTTGATCCATATAAACTTCTTCATCAAGATCACATTCAAAAAGGCAATTTTTACATCTATTTGATGTATCTCTAAGTCATAATGAGCCACAAGTGCCATAATGATATGCAATGAATCTTTCTTAGAAACAGGTGAAAATGTTTCTTTATAATCAATACCATACTTTTGAGTAAATCTTTTAGCAACAAGTCTAGTTTTATATCGTTTAACATTGCCTTTTGAGTCTTGCTTAACTTTGAAGACCCATTTACAACCAACATATTTAGCACCTTCTGACAATTCAACAATATCCCAAATTTTGTTATCTTCCATGAATTTTAACTCTTCTTTCATGGCATCAATCTATTTTTCTGAATCATCGCTATTTATGCCTTGTGTAAATGAAACTGGATCTTTAGATATTCCAATGTCTTCTTCTTGTAAATAAGTTTCATAATAGCTTGAAATAGCTTACTTTCTTTCTCTTTGAAATCTCTTCAATGGTACTTCTAAAGACTCATTTATTTTAGATATTTGTAAGTTAATTTTTTCATTGGGAGTATTATCATTCAAATTTTATTCATCACTACTAATGTGCTCAACAATAGTTAGAACTACTCTTTGAGTAGGTATGGATAAAGGAGCACAAACATGTATAGGAACATTAACTTTAATTTCTTTTATTTTCACAATTTGATGATTTTCATTCCCACTAATTTCACCATTTCCAAATAATTTGGTATTACCAGTTTCTATAATTCTTAGACTATGGTTTGGATAATAAAAAAATACCTTTTAGACTTTTCTGGATAGCCAGTCACTGTTCGAGAATCTAATTTCTTTTCTTGTGGATTAAATATTCTTGCTTCTGTTGGACAACCTCAAATATGCAAATGTCGTAAACTAGGCTTTCTATTAGTCCATAACTCAAAAGGAATCTTTGGAACAACTTTACTAGAAATTCTATTTAGCAAATACACGGTAGTCTTTAATACATACATCCACAAGAATTTAGGTAAAGAAGAATTGCTCATCATACTTCTAACCATATCTATTAACGTTCGATTACGCCTTTTTGCCACACCAAAATTTTGTTGCGGTGTGTATGGCATTGTATATTGTGCACATATGCCATGTCTTTCTAGAAGTTTTGTAACACTACAAGAAAAAAGGCCTATCGGCACCCTTTTTTCTTGCCACGCTTTAAAAGCATGGCTAAAAGTGGTCAATGACCACGCTTTTATGAGGGTAGCCATTGATTTGTGGCCACGCTTTTTTTGGCACGCTTCAAAAGCGTGGCCATAGAGAGATTTTGGCACGTTTTTATGAGGATGACCACTGATTTATGATTTGACCACCCTTTTTTTTGTCACGCTTCAAAAGCGTGCCCATAGAGAGAAACAGGTACGCTTTTAAAGCGTGGCTAGTTTGTCAGGATACGGGGCACATTTTTAAAGCGTGCCTATAAACTCTAATTATTTGGGACCCTAAAAAAGCGTGACGATAGGATTCCCACTTAATTTAATTTCTCACTCAAACACTTAATTTCTTTATCAGAACACTCAAAACAGCCCTAACTTAGAAGTGAGAACCCAAACCCTCGAATCCTCTCCATTACTCAACTAAGAACCCTAAACTTTCGCAGCTCTCTCTCAGTTCGCAGCCCTCTCAGGTCTCAGCTCGCAGCCCTCTTCATCACTGAGAAGTGAGAATCCATCGTCATCTTTCAGGTCGTAGCCCGCTCTCAACTTGCAACCCTCTATCCTTCTCTTGCAACCCTTTATCCCTCTTTTACAACTCTTGGAAACTTCAATCGGTGCTGCCTCCGCCGGCGCACCCTCCATCGGCGTGCCCTTCGTCGGCGTTCACTCTCGCTCGCAAGGCCTCCATCAGTGCTCGTTCTCTCTCGCTCAAACCTTACCTCCGTCGACGCTGACTCAATCGTCGCTGCCTCTCCCTCAATCGTCGTTCCTCCCTCAATCGGTGCTCAACCCTCACCATAACACAAGAAGGTACGTATTTAAAGATTTAATCCCTTTTTGTTTCTCTGTTTCAACCCTCCGCAAATTTCTCTATTCAACCCTCACCATAACGCTGATTAATGTTTTCTTTTCTTATATAATCATCTCTTGCAACTGTAATCACCTCTCTTTTTGTTTTGTTTCTATTATGTGGTGAACTCTCTAGTTTGATTGCATTGGTGTGGGGAATGCGATGGATTGTCTATTTTATTATATGTGCTTTGCCTTACCATGACACATGCATTTATTCGAATAGTACAGATACTTGATATAAGGTTTGAGTGATATGATCATTTGTTATTTTGTTTGATTATGATGTAAATTGCTTATTGGAATGGTTTCTGATGTTTGTCTTCAATTTTTTGGTAAAGAAATACTAAATGGAGGTTTCTTGAGGGTGTGAGGGTCTCTGGTGCACTGCCACCTAGAACGGTCTTGGTGCAGCAGTGTATCTGTGATGAAGGTGTGTTGGAAGTTCTATGCAACTATGTGAGTGCTCAATTCGTTTTCGTTCTTGTATTTGATTTTGTCTAATGGAATTGAATAGTTAGATAAAAGTTTCAATTGCAGGCAGCTCCATCAAAGAAGTTTCAACCTTCAAGACATGTAATAGGCTTATGTACTGCGGTTTGCATTTCATCAAAAGAAAATTATTTCCTAGCTTAAATGCTGTAATTTTGCAATAATCTGGTGGTAGGAAGCTAAGCATTTGACCTGAATCAAATAAGTATCCTCTGTTCATACTCATTTTTTTGGGGCCTGGATATATGTTTTTACTTTTTATCCTAATGTGTTCTCTGCGGATATGATTTGGTATAGAGAGAGTTTTACTAATACAAAAGGGAAATGATTTTATAGAGAAAGTGAACTTCTATGTATTTAATGCCATTGGAAACTCAGATTTTATCCTTCCTATAAAAATTCTTCTATTTTTGTATTCTTCACAAATGCCCTTTGTAAAACTGATAAAGATATAAATTCTGTCAGCTGCTGTCTGGTATACCAATGTGTTTTCTAGGCCAAATTTTTTAAGAGTTTGCTTAATTCATTTTTTAGGTTTCATGGGGAGAATCAAGTATGATTCAAGCTGAAAGGTTATTTTCCTGAACCCAAAGAACAAGGAAATGTTGCTGGAGAACTTCAAAGAACATCTTGCTTTGTCTGTGAGAAGCATCCAGTGGAGCTATGCAATATTCTGGTCTACTTCATCTACCCAACCCGGGTACTAACTTCTAACTAACTGTTTCCTTGAATTTCAGTTCTGTTTTGTGATTTTTTTTTCATTTTCTGTTTCTTGAATGTGTTGTTTGTGAAAATACCTCAATGGACTTCATATGACGAGACACATCATGACTTGTTTCTTCTTCTTCTTCTCTAATATGAACAACTCAATGCAATGGCTTCTTAGACAACACCACAATTCAATAATACTACTATTCAAAATCAATTTCTTTCTATTCATGGTGCCCATTTAGCAGGGTGTTGAGTTGGGGGGAAGGATATTACAATGGAGACATTAAGACAAGGAAGACAAGTCAAGGAGTGGAACTCAATTTTGATCAGATAGGGTTGCAGCGGAGTGAGCAGCTTCGAGAGTTATACAAGTCCCTCAAAGCTGTAGAAGCCAGCCCTCAAACCAAAAGGCGTTCAGCAGCACTGTCTCCGGAGGATCTCACAGATACAGAATGGTACTATTTGGTTTGCATGTCCTTTGTATTCAACATTGGCTAAGGGTAATAATAGTGACACTAATAAATCTTCTCTTTATATGTTTCTTCTTTGTCCTGTTTGCTTTGTATCCTTTTTGAAGTGAAGAGGCAGGTTGGGATGTGGTAATTACTTGCCATAGTAAGAGTCTAAGTTTCTGTTTTTCTTTAGAATGTATCATGTTATTAACTATTATGTGTAAACATAATATCATTTGCTTCTTTTAAATTGGAAATTTAGTTCTCTATATTATAAAGGCATACTTTTATTCTGATTATATCAAATAATTGCAAGCTGAAGTTGTTATTGTAAATTTCATCCCATTGTCTCTATTTCCCCTTTTTATTTATTATTTGATCACAGAATATAGTCAGATGAGTTACTTTCACAACCCTGGAATAGCTGTAGAATATCTATGATATGGTTCCTGTATACCTTTTTCTCAAACACTCAAATAACCTAATATTTGCAAAAGCCCCATATACACTATATCAATACTTTTACTTCTGCTTCTACTTACTGCTATTATTTTTTTTATCAGTGCACAAAGTGATGGTAAATCTGATTATGCAGGAGTTGAAAGCTAGAGGAATTAACAATAAGCACACTCTTGCTTATCAGGTTAGTTTGGACCTCATTAACTTGCTTTTTAATTGCTGAATTGTTGGCTTACCTTTTAGAGCCTCTGTTTCTTATGGAATTGTTGGATGAATTTCCAGAGTCGAGTGGACCCGGTACAGTGGTTGAAACCATATACAGATGAAACTCTCGTTGAGCTTGGTCAGAAAGGTGTGAGGAGTCTTTTAGCTGTTCCAGTGAGGTACATTATTTTTGGACTTTTACCCAGTTTTAAATTTTAATTGTGTTTTGCGTTAGACACTATTGAAAGTTGTGAAATAGCCTTAAGAGTAAAAGACACTCCTCCTCCTTGTATCTCAGCTTTGTGAGTGAGCACATAGAGACCCTTGAAGAAATTGACATGGAGTACAGGGAGTTTGGACGGTGCATGTGATCAAGTGGGGGTAATGTGTGACAGTGTGAGCGTAGGTCCCTCTCCAATTCCACCAACCCTTTGCTTTGGTTTTTGGTTCATTAAATACAAACCAGTAAAACCACGCAATCCAAAAGGAAACAAACACATGTTTTTGGCTTTCATTTGATTCCTTTTCAACTCAAATCCCCAGCGTTACATAGGAATTTCTCCCTTTGACATATTAATTATACTTATGCCATTTTATTGTTATTTTTTATTTTTGCTTGCTCACATCCAGTAATTGAATATTTGGTCGACCTTCCTTGCTTATCTTATCTATTTCATGGATTACTTGAAAATTTCGGAATTAAAATCAATATTTCTAGTGGCCTACATTTAATTTTCCAATGCACTGACATCATTGCTTGCAGCTTATGTTATCTTTAGTCGTGTTATCCTCAAGTCATTGCTTAAGTAGAAAAAAGATATTCTATTATTATAATATTAATAATTAATAGTTCTATTACTAGTTCTATTACTAATGTATGAGTATATGCATGCATTAAGGATGGTTCTGAATCGGTAATGATGTGCTTGAGGTGTTGTGTCAACAGCAGAGTAATATGGATATCCCAAAATAGCTTGTCTCTAATGAATATAGATCGTATCTAATATTTCATTATTGTTTATAGGTTTCTGATTATATTTTACAAACTGGTCATAATGTAGTATCTGATCAGTTTCTACATTATATATATTTATATATAAATATATTTTACAAACTGTTTATAGGTGATTTATAGTATCTGATCTATATGAAATTTGGAACTTGTAATGCTATACGCTAGGCAATTATTTGACTTCAAAGAGTAATTTTGTTTTTCTCAAGAGTATAAATGGATCAAACATTGTTTTGTTTTAGCTTTATGCAATTTATGCATCCTTGCTGAGACTTTATGCAATTTAAGGTATAACAACATTTTCAAGCTGATAGTTACAATACAAAACTGCATTATATTTTGTGTAGTTGTGCTTAGACTTTTTAAAATCATTATTAAATGAAGATAAAATGGTTGAGTGTGTTTTCATGGCATTTCTTTTAAACTTGTTGCAGGTAAGAAGAATGGGAAGTAAAGAAACTGCATTGATATTCATGCATGAAGAATATAAAATCCTCAAGCGCTACAAAAATTATAGAAGTTCTTCTAAGAGGGCTATCTCCTTTTTCTAAAGCACAATGGTGTGAGCTACAAGATTCAACAGCATGAGTTTTTGCCATTATGTTTGGATTATTGATATTTATTTTTTAATTTTTTTTATTTTTTACACAAAAAAATGACAAAGAGATAGAATAAGTTAATGACTTTTAATAAGTTTTATATGTATTGATATTTTTTAGCCCAATGTATTTTATAACTACTTTGGTTTGAATTTTATTAATGTAATACTAATTTTTATTAATTAATTTTTTTAAATGATATTCACATATTTTTGTCAATGTTTTTTTATTATTTTTGGAGTGCATTAGAGTATGGGTAAAAGCATATGCCAGATTTTCTTTTTTGATGATAGGGATATAGCCACGCTTTTAAAGCGTGGCAATAGGATTATGTTTCTTTACTATTGGCACGCTTCAAAAGCAATACCATATCTTTTACTATTGGCACGTTTCAAAAGCGTAGCCATATCTTTCACTTTTCGGGACGCTTTTAAAGCATACCGATAGGTTAATACATATGGCCACGCTTAAAAGCGTGGCAAGAGTTGAAAGCGTGGCAAAAAAGAAAGCGTGCCGATAGATTCACAAAAGCGTGGCGATAGAGCAACCGGCACGCTGGCAGATGTGACCTTTTCAAAAGCGTGCCGATAGCTCAAAAAGCGTGGCGAAAAGCTGTCGACACCCTTTTTAGCACTTTTCGGCACGCTTTAAAAGCGTGGCAGAAAGCTTATTTTCTTGTAGTGTAAATGGACCAGGATATTGTCCTGTTTCATTATGTTTTCCATAATATTCACCACCTCTATCTGATCTAATAACTTTTACCTTTTTGTCTAATTGTCTTTCAATTTCTTTAATATAAATATGAACAGCATCAACTATTTGAGACTTTTTTTTTTTAAGCAAATAGACATATCTATAACGTGAAAATTCATCAATAAAAGTGATGAAATATTTTTTCCACTAATAAATAGAGCATCAAAAAGTCTACATACATTAGTGTGTATAATTTCAAGAAGATGACTACTTCTTGTGGCACCTTTTTTGTTTTGTTTGGTTTATTTTCTTTTAATATAATCCACACATAAACCAAGATCAGTAAAATTTAGATTTTATAAAATCTCATTTTTTTACTAATCTTTCTATTCTTTCATTGGATATGTAACCCAAATGTTTATGCAACAAGAATGCAGAACTTTTTTTAGGTGTATTTAGCCTAATTATGTTATTCTGATACTCAATAAGCAAGAATTCAGAAAATTGATCAAGAATTTTAATCTATATAAGCTATCAATTAGAACACCATAACTAATTAACAATATTAGAATTTTTAAATAAATTAAAACAACTATGTCTACTGTTAAAAGAAAAATCATATTTGTCCAACTTAAAAACAGAAAGTAAATTCCTAGACATTGAAGATACATAAAGAATCTTAGATAAATCTAAATGAAAGCATGTATCCAACACCAAGCGATAAGTGCATATTCCTTCAATGGGTGTTTTCACACGGTTTCCCATGCAGAGGAACATCTTACTTTGGCTTGTGATTTGGATCATAAGGAATCCATGCATTACATTAGATATGTAAGTTGTAGCACCAAAATCAAGCCACCAAGAATTACGAGGAATATCAATTAAATTTGATTCATAAGTACATACATATGTTTCAGATATACTTTTATTTTCGAATCATGCCTTACGTTTAGGACATCCTTTTAGAAATGTCCTTTTTTAACACTGTTTTGTATTGACATGTCCTTTCTTCTTAAAATTCTTTGATTTTGTCTTTAATTTTTTTCTGATTTGCCCGCTCCTTAAACCAAGTTGACAGAATGATCACCACAATTCTTAAGTCTATTTTTTTCTGTATGAGCTTTCCAATCAATTCATTAACATCCCATTTTTTCTTTATAACATTATAATTAATTTGAAAAGCTCTGTACTAAGAAGATAGTAAATTCAGAATGAACTGCATCATAAAAAAGTCATCAACCATCACACCTAGTGACGTTAACTTTGCAGCAATATTAGTCATCTCAATAGTATTAGAATGCTCTTGCATGCTCTTAGACCCATCAAACTTCATAGTCGTGAGTAGTGACATTAATGCACTAGCGAGTGACTTATCAGCAGAACGGAAGTGGTCTTCCACAAACGCAGGATATTCTTTAACACGTTTTTTTTAGAAGGGTAGTCTTAATATTTCTTGCCGTAGTCATTCACATAAATATAAGGCTCAATATGTTAGAATGTTCCCATGTCTTATGTGCATGCTTCTCATCCTCATGATTATCATCAGTGATAATGAATTTTTTTTCCAAAAATGACAAGTCAAACATCTAAAAGACCTAAATAGAACTTCACTTGCTCATTCCAGAGAAGTTTAAGCCATTAAATATGGTAACAAATGAAGCTTACAAATGAATTGAAATACCTGTAATTTAATCATACAATATTCATATTAATTTTGATTTTATCATCTACTCAGATTACATAACATAACAAAGTATATTATAGTTCACTTTTGGGTAAAATTCTAAATATACTAACGTACAAATAAATACTATATTTATCATACTTGAAGATTGAAATTTTTTGTCGAATACATATACCATCTTTGGATAATACATATATATGATTTAAGAATAATAAATTTTCTCTTTCAAGTCTATTAATAATAAAAAAAATTTTCTTTGGGTAAATCTAATTCTAAAATTAATTAACACAATATTAACTATACTGACATTTTACATTATAACTTCATAACTTGGTCAATTTAGTGTACACAAATAGTAAATAATCAAAATAAACTTAATACTATAAATAAAATATTTATAGATTTTTATAAAACTATAGTATATTACGTACTCAAAATAAATTCATAGCAACACTAAACATAAACTCAAGATTAAATTTATACATGAGTACAATTTATGGTCAAATTAAAATATTTAAAGAAACATGTAGAACATATACAACCACAAATATCCAGTTTTGATGACATGAAAATTCGAAACCCACCACTTAATTAAAATCCTACTATAAATAATTAATCAGAAAATATCGTGGACATTATAATTAGACCAGAGAAAATCACATACTTTCAAAACACATGATCTGCTGATACCTGTAAACTTAATTTAAGCGAAAGCATTAATTAGGATCTTAAAAGTTATGATTTTCATACCTGGATTGGTTGTCATAATGAATTTTGGTTATGATAGAGTTGAACTTCACAAGATTGGTTTCTCTCCCTTTCCCTTTCTTTTAGAAGTTCATTCGGATTAGTTCTCTAGTATTTTCAGTAAGTAGAAATTATAAAAAACATCGTGTATATTAGACAGAGAAAGGAATATCTTTATGTGTATTATTACCTTTAAATTTAATGCGTCCATTAAATACTAACATTAACGGATGAGGTAGATTAAGTCATTAATAATTTGTAAATAATTATAATTAGGCCATAATAGAAGTTTAAATTACAATAAACTTCCAACAAGTCTTCCCAACGAACCACCAGAGCAAGCACGCTCCGGCGAAGGTCCCAACAGTTTTTGGAACCACAAGATCTCGACATGCTGTGTGCTATGGTGCCGCCTCAATCTTCCGTAACAAGCCTCTTGACGTTATCGGAGGCGACGATTCCGCATGGAGGAAGCAACATTCCTCACGAGGTAGGGTTCCGAGGTTTATATCATCTACCGTAGAGATACGTTCTTCACCCAATTTTAAATGCTGTTCAGGTACTAATTTATCTTGTTTGCATATATAAATAACCGATTACTATATGTGTTAGTCTAAGTCTTTATGTCAGTATTTTTTATTTGCTATTGACAGAAAATTAAGGTTAAGAAATTTGTTTACCAAAATTAAATGTGTGAGAGTTTTTTGTGTATTTTAAAAGTTAAAAGACTAAAATATTCAATCCTAAAAATTTTAATGACTGATTTGGATAATTATTCTTAAAAAATTTTGTATGCATAGCTTTCTGTAATAAGATAACGTAGATAGTTGAATTTCCTCAAGTAAGCCCTAGTTTTTGCTGCACATCGTCATCACAATGACAAGTAGTGCTAATAATTAAAAAAAAAAGGAGATTAAAACTATATCGCATGGTTTTTATTTGATGTTACATGTGTTATCGATCAGCAAAATTGTGGCATTTGAATGGTTATTGAATATTGATAATGATGCTTGTCGATTTAATTATGCATGTAAAACATTTGTTCTTTACTTCTTTAAGATGAAAGATACTTTTATTGTTGAAGGATTCTTTTTATGTAGCTTTCTCTATTTTTTTTCTTTTAAGTTTTTCTCTAAAATTATAATATGCAAGCATCACGATCAATCGATTTTTTCAGATAAATAAAAAAAAGGTCTACATTAAAACTTGATTTAGTAAATTTTTTCAAAATACAACCACTTTACTTTGTATTTAATAAAAAAAATGTGTCTGTAAGTGTGATTTATTAAAATTTAAGAATTTAGTATAATTTCATATATTAATAAATAAGAAATATTGGAGAGTCATCAAAATTTGTTATTTTTAACCATCAGTTAATTATCATTGTTTAAAAGTATTAGCTAAGGTATGTTGTTAGATTATTAGACTAAAAGAATTAAATTAATAACTAAAAATAATGACCAAAAATTCTATAGTATTTCTCTTAATAAATATACAATTTTATCTTTAATTAAATTATTGATTCCAAATTCAATTTTCAAATTCTAATTTCTATTTATGTCTATTATTACTATTTTAAATTTTGAAACAATTTGTCAAACACAAATGTTGTAACTTATATTTATTGGAAAACATTTTTATTTTAATTTATCAAATATAACTCTTATAGTTTTTAGAAAACAATCTTTTAAAAATTAATCTTAATTAATAGGCTACTTTTAAAATTTATCAAATTGGAGCTAAATTTTATCTCATATTTGTTAACATACTTTTTATTTGAAATTTTTATGCACCGATAATAGAAATAACAATTAAAATGATCTCTCAATTTTAAATTATAAATCAAAATAATTCTTTTGTTTATTACCAAGTTAACGTCGTTGTCAGAAATCGTATATATAGTATTAACTTTTATGTTGACACAATATAAAAAAGATAAAATCAATTTAGCTCCCTAAATTTAAAATTAAATTGATTAAATTCCCATCTTATACTTATATTTTTTGGTTTGGTGACACATCTTATACTCATATTTTCTCATTATCTTTTTCTCTCCATCCGATATATAACAAATTATCAGAAACTTTGTATTTACATTGGGGGAAATTTTCTGGTGGCAAAGGAAGAAAACATAAAAAAGACAATCCCAACAAACATGTGTATTAAAAAATAAAATGGAACTTGAAGTTGAAGGCAAGGTACGAATGAATCAAATGTTTTAGGAAAAATAATCATTTTTACTCATAATTATTTATAATGTCAACAAAATTACTCACCAAATAATAAAATTAAATTTATATCTATGAGAGATAAGTTCTGTATCCAAAAAATATTTAATTTTTTAATTTTTGTTAATTTTTAAAAAAAAATTAATCAAAATCTCAAAATTATCTTGGCTTTTATCTTACACCATCATTACCACCATCTTTTTTTTTGGGATAAATACCTTATCTGTCCTGATTTTTTTCTTGAGAAACAAAGCGCACTTTGATCATCTTAAAACTTTAACCAGACCCCCACCTATCTATAAAATTATACAAATCGACCCTTATTCTGGTCAGTTGATAAATGGTGGTCCATATGACATGTCCGGTAAAGTCTGATGTGCTATTTCATAGTGTCAAATGTCAATACCAATTTATTGAAGGGACTAAAACTCCATTGCTAAGCTAAAAAATATCAAAAACTCTCCTCTTCTTCTCCCTTTTCTTCCTCTTCCTCTTCTCCTTTCTCACATGTCTGCCATCAATCAAAACAACGCTCCTGACACCAATCTTAGCACCTTCACCGATCGTTATGTTGCAGAAAATTGTGGCACCAGCACTAATCAGCACACCATCACCAATCCTGGGGTGCCTGTTGATGAACTGAAGATTGATGGTTTAGAATTCACAATAAATTCTCGTTGCAAGTATAGTTTCTAAACCAAGCAATAATTCTTTCATACAAAAACTTGTTTGTCACTTAAGCAAACCCAATAAAATTGATAACCGAAGTATTGAAACCTCAGGTCGTCTCTCAAGGAATTGCAGGGAAGTATGATTTATTATTGGTTATGGAAAAAGGTATATTTTTTGGTTTTTTAAATAGGGAACAGGAAAATAAATTGGCAGAAAATTAAATTAATAACTAGAAAAACTCTTGGCAAGGTATGAGAACTGAAAATCCCATCCTAGTTATCCTTATCAAGTGTGATGAGAATTGTTATTGCTTCCACTTAGTTAACCCTTACTAAATAAAGGAAAGTCAAGTGGACTAATCAATTTGATTCCTCAAGTCCTAGTCAACTCCTATGGAAAGACTAGCTTTAGAGGGATCCAAATCAATCAACAATTTCTAATTTTCAATCAACAGCTGAGTTTGACAACTCAAGTGTCACCAATTACTTAACCAAAGCCAAAAGGGAATAAAATCTACTCGAATAAAAATGCCTTGACCAGGAGAAGATTAATTGGAAGCATCAATAGCATAAATTAAAGAAAGTAATCATAAATCTGAAATACCTTAATTTATATTAAATAAAGATATCAATTCTAACATGGAAAAGTTCATAAATCAAATTTGGAAAGTAAATAAACCAAGTGATAAAGTAAATAAAAGTAGAAGAGAAATTGAATTTAAGGAACATTGAACCTGGAATGAAGAAATAACCATAAACTAAGAGAAATCCTAATTCTAAAACCTAAGAAAGAGGAGAGAACCTCTCTCTCTCTAAAACTACATCTCAAACCTCGAAATTGTGAATAATGAATTGTTGTTGAATGAATGATTTGATTCCCTCATTCTCCAACCTCTATTCTGTGTTTCTGGGCTTGGATTTGGGCCGAAAAAGGGTCCAGAAATCGCTGGGGGCGTTTTCTGCAATTTCCTACACGTGGCGTCCGTCACGCGTGCGCGTCATTGGAGATTTCCTTGCCACGCGTACGCGTCGTTTGTGCTCTGCGCCAGGCACGCGTCCGCGTCGTTCATGCGTGCGCGTCGCTGCCATTTTCTTCAAAACTCCATTTTGTGCGTTCCTTCTATTTTTGCATGTTTCCTTTCTGTCCTTTAAGCCATTCCTGCCCTATGAAGCCTGAAAATACTTAACACACAGATCACGACATCGAATGGTAATAAAGGATAATTAAAATTAATATTTTTAAGGCATAGGAAACATGTTTTCACATATATCATGGAATAAGGAAGGATTTGTAAAACCATGCAAATCTTATGAATAAGTGGGTGAAGAATTGATAAAAACACTCAATTCAGCACAAGATAAATCATAAAGTAGTAGTTTATCAACCTCCACACACTTAAACAATAGCATATCCTCATGCTAATTTCAAGAGAAAAGAGTGAAGGTAGAATGGTGGAATCTTATGCAATGCAATCTATTCTAAATGCAAGCTACCTAAATGAATCATGCAATTCTAATTACTATCCACTTACATATATATAGCTTACATGTGGTTAAATTGATTCATATTTTTAAGGAATCATATATGCACAGCCAAGGCTAAATTATGTTAAAACACATTCACAATTGAGTTGAGTTAATCAAAAGATTTCACAAACTTGCAAGATAATCAATAATTAAATATGGATATATGGAAATGAGCTATTGAACCCTCATTGGATTTGTGTATACACTCTAGTCACTCAGTGTTTGGGGTTAATCACTCTATTCTTCTCTAGTCATGCTTTCTAAAACTTTGTTCTTCATCTAACCAATCAATAAATATTCAATATACACATGCAAACATCATGAGGTCCTTTCAAGGTTGTAATGGGGTTAAGGCAAAGGTGAGGATATATATATATAAGGCTAAGTGAGCTATAAATTGAATCCTTGATTAGTCTAAAATCTCACCTAACATATACATACTTCTACAATTTTAAAATTATGCCTAGCTACCCAATTTTCCCACTTTTGTATCACATACTCATGCACCAAATTATTTTTTATTTTTATTACATGTGCATTGATTTTTCTACTAAACTTAATACTAGGGTAATTTTGTCCCCTTATTTATTTATTTACTAAAAGGGATTTATTATTATTTTTTTTAAACATAAACACAACATATCAATGCACATGGTATTTTAATTATTTTGGTTTCACATGAGCATGCACCCAAATTTCAAATAATTTTATCAATTTAATATCTTCCTATCAATCCAAGTTTCCATAGTTTTTCCACACTTAGTGGATACACAATCTCTATCTTAAGCTAACCAAGGATCCAAATTGGGATTTTTAATTTATTTTTCTGCTTAAGGCTAGAGATGTGGTTATAGAATAGAAGGGGATTTAAAAGGCTCAAGGGGGATAACAAGGGTGACATAAAAAGGTAGGTTTATTTGGGAGAAGTGAGCAATAACAAGTAATGGCCTCAATCATATGCAAGAATGTAAATACATTGAATATTGGACATATAGAATGAAACAAAGTAAAGTCTGCAATTATAGTGAAGAAGGGAGAAACACACATGAATGAAAACTATGGTTAAATAATGTAACCATGCCATTAAGCTCAAAAACTCACGGGTTGTGTGTTCTTTGGCTCAGAAACCATATATCAGTTATGTATATCATGCAAGTAGGAATTAAGAGTTTCTATTCAACTCAATGTGAATCTTTGAATGGCTCGTATAAAAATAAGTATTTTCTTTGAAAGATGTTGTCAATTTACTAACATTCATTGCTATATATATATGTGGTGGGTGGATTGTTGTGATTCTGAAAAACTAAAATTTTTAGTCTACTCTTTTATTTTCAATTAAACCAAATTATTATATGCTAAAAGGGTAAACTAAACTAAATTATCCATATGTTTTTATATCACAACTAAATAAGTTTAGAATACAATTCAAGCTAAATATCTAAGATATATATATATACGAAGTGCAAAATGTAAAATGTAATAAAGTAGAAATAGATAGAAAATACAGTAAAAGAAAATGTGCAAGTACTGAAAGGAAAATAAGATAAAGTAAAATAAAATAAAATAAAATACAGAAAAAGAAATAAAACAGGATAAAGAGTCTAAAAGTGGTTCACCAAAATAGAATTTGCCAGAGATGGTGACCTCCCCATACTTATATAATAGCATCGTCGTCGATGCTCAATCAGGCTGGGTGTGAAGAAGTGGCATCTCCGGAAGGGTGTGCTGCTGGTGTCTCTATGGTGGCCTGAGGTGCTGCAGTCTGTGTGGGTGCCTGAGGATCTACCTGCTGAAGCGGGGGCTCTGTCTGTAAAAGGACCTGTGGATCGACTGGCTGTATCTGCTGGGGCTCCTCTTGATATGGCGCAGCCTGCTCGGGTCATGCCTGCTCAGCCGCTACTCGATCGTCCTCCTCATGCTCATCCGCCTCCTCCTCAGAAGGCTCTGATGGTGTGTCAGGCTCGGAGGGGATGTCATGGTGGCCCGATCGGATCATCAACTTTAAATTCTCATAGCGTCGCTTGCTGTGACGCTCAGACCTCTCATATCGCCGCTGGATGCGGCGCTCCATCTGGTCGAGCCGCTCAAAGAGGTGATGCACAAGGTGGTAAATGGGCTCGAAAGCAGGTGGAGGTGCTGTGGTGGTGGCTAGTGCAGCAGAGGTGGAAGGGGCGTCAGAGGGTGTGGCTGTATCAGCGGAGGCAGTGAGAAAGGGCGTCTATAGCCCAGAGCCATGAACTTCCTGCTACGTGGGATGATCTTCTTGCAATCGGTGGCTGGTGGCTTTTCATCCGCAAGCTCCCAGGGTACCTCAGCTCGGCAGCCCAGCTGAGTAATCAAGTAGGGGAAGGGCAGAGTTCCCCGGACATGAACCCTGGACATGGAATACCGGATAAATCTAGGAAGGTACAGGTCCTTGCCCTCCATCACGCACCAGATAAGAGTAATCATGGCAGCTGGCACCTCAGTCTCGTGAGTGCTCGGCATCACATAGTTGCTCAGAATTTGCTGCCATAGCCGAGCCTCATCATTCAGGTAGATGATTTTGATGCCTTTTGAGGTCACTATTGACTTACCCATAACCCATGGGACAGCAGGATCAATAGCTATAGTGCGCTTCACTGCTTCCCAATCAAACCTCATAAATCTCATATCTTCCTCAGCCTGCTGATAACCATCTGGCTTATCAGATTTGGGCTAGAGTTGGAGGATATCTTCAATTGCCTCCTCAGTAACTAGAATCTATTTGCCTCTGAGCTACACTGCATCCAGGGTCATTTTAAAATAGTTGCAGTAAAATTTTCTGACTCAGGATGCATTAACCTCAGTCAAGTTCCTCTCTAGAAAGTACCAGCCTCTCTGTTTGATTTGTTCTGTGGTGTACTATTGTAATTTGGCTGGAGTTTGGAGGGTCTTTTCTAGATATAGGTTCCTTGAAGTTGCAAAGACTGGATACTTCAGTTCACAGTATCGGTTTGCAAACTTGACTGGGTCGGTTGCAGGCACTAACTGATCAGCTTTTTCCTGCGGAGTAAAATTCTTCTCCTGCCAGGAATCATCATGCAGTATATCCAGGATAGCCATAGAGGACTCTCCTCTTTTTCTTTTGCCCATGCCTGTTTTGGCTTTTCCTTTGCCTTTAGGGTTAAACATCCTGAAAAGCAGAGGTTCCAGGATACAGTTTATCAAACTAAAGCAGAAAAATAGGTAGGCAAATAGTATTTGAGCAACATAAGCATAGAGGGGAAAAAGAGGAATAGAATAACAATATAAGCATGAAGTGAGTTAGATAGATGTAGAATTTTGGACTGTATGCAAGCTAAAAGTCAAAGAATTTAAATAAGAATGACAATCCAAGATCTATGATATGCGGAATACTTGTTTATGAGGAACATCAATAATCATGCTTTAAAATGGGTTGAAAGTAGTTAGTGGAAAACTAAGAGAGAAGTTAGAAAGTTAATGCAGTTAAGAGTGAAAAAGTGAAGTTAAAGTTAGTGGCATGGTATTGTAGTTCCTAATTAACAAAAATGAGTTAATACTCAAAATCGTCCCTAAAAGATACCTCGATCTCCATTTTGGTCCTCGAAAGATAAAGTTAATCGAAATTGTCCCCAAAAGATACACAACTTGGTCACGTTAGTCCTTCCGTTAGTTGGATGATGACGTGTCACGTTAAGTGCTACGTGGCACATGATGACGTGGTGGGTGATGCCACGTGTCACGAGATGATTGGTTGACGTGTCAGATCAGTGACACGTGTCATGCCACATGTCACTTGACATGTAAAAAAGTTATTTTTAATCAAAATAGTCCTTGAAAGTTCAGACGTAAGTCATTTTCATCCCTAAAATTTTAAAAAATAATCAAAATTAGTCCTTATATATATTTATTTATTTTTTCTTGATAATATTAAATTTGAAATATTTTTTGATACTATTAATTTTAATAGAAATATAATTGACAAACAAAAAATTAGTAATGGTATCTTTTCTTCTTAAAAATTTTATCAATAAAATTATCTCTCTCCTTTAAATCTTCTCAAAATCTCTCTTATTCTTTTCTATTCTAAAATCTTTTTCTTACATTATCACATTTTGCTAGAATATATATATACTCAAAATTGAAATGTATGTATTTGTTAACCTAAACAAAGTTATATGCTCAAAATCAAAATATATGTATTAAAAGAAAAATTATATAATCTATCTCAAACATATGAAACATACAAAATATTAAATTGAAACTAATTAAATTTAGAAAGTTCTAAGAAAAATTGAATTTCTTTTCAAATTCATTATTTAGAAAAAGTAAAATGACACTCCTTCGACCCTTGAATAACATCACTTATAAATTTAGATGTGATAATCACGTAATTAGTTTAATGATTTCGTTTGTGATATTTTATATTTGTTTCTTGTAAATATTTAAAAAAAAAAAGAAAAGATTTGGATCTCTTAATAGATCTATTTGACTCAAACCAAAATAATTTGACAACTAAGATATTAACGCTGGTAACGAATATATATTATGACTAGATTAATATTTTCTTTAGTACTTTCATATAATTAAAAATATTTAATATTTTGTGTGTTTCATATGTTTGAGATAGATTATATAATTTTTCTTTTAATACATAAATTTAGATTTTGAGTATATAACTTTGTTTAGGTTAACAAATACATACATTTCAATTTTGAGTATATATATATATATATATATATATATATATATATTCTAGCAAAATAGAAAAAGATTTTAGAATAGAAAAGAATAAGAGAGATTTTAAGAAGATTTAAAGGAGAGAGATAATTTTATTGACAAAATTTTTAAGAAGAAAAGATACCATTACTAATTTTTTGTTTGTCAATTATATTTCTATTAAAATTAGTAGTATCAAAAAATATTTCAAATTTAATATTATCAAGAAAAAATTAAAAAAATTTATATAAGGACTAATTTTGATTATTTTTTAAAATTTTAGGGATGAAAATGACTTACTCTGAACTTTCAAGGACTATTTTGATTAAAAATAACTTTTTTACATGTCAAGTGACACGTGGCATGCCACGTGTCACTGATCTGACACATCAACCAATCATCTCGTGACACGTGGCATCACCCACCATGTCATCATCCAACTGACGGAAGGACTAACGTGACCAAGTCGTGTATCTTTCGGGGACGATTTCAATTAACTTTATCTTTCGAGGACCAAAATGGAGATCGGAGTATCTTTCAGGGACGATTTTGAGTATTAACTCTAACAAAAATTGCACAAACTTGAAGAACAAGCAACTCACATTCAAGCAGAGAATGCAGATTAATGATGATAAATCATATAAATAAAAGAAGTACAAAATGAATAAAATCATCAATAATGCGATTTAACTAAGAAGGGAACCAGAATGAGTAGGAATGCTGACACATTCATCCATGAATTGGCTTGGTTGAAACCAATTAGTGCAGAATTCAAAAGTACCAAAGCCAATTTATGAATGGGAGTTAAGTGAAACAATTTTTGGAAAAATCGGGCAGCATTTCGGCTATAAATTGGATGTTCTCGGGTAATAAACAGCAGCAGAAATTCAGTTCATATGACATTAAAGTAGTGCATGAAAGAGTAGCAAATAGCAAGTCACATGAATTTAGAAAAAACAAATTCAATCTGCAGGAAGAATTGCAATTTAAATGGAATAATATCAAATCAGCATTAAATAGTAATGAACAGCATATGAGCAGCATCAACAGCACAGCAATTTTAAAATTGCGAAACAGATAAAGCAAGCAGCAAGAACGGCGCAATTATCAGACCTAAATCCACTAATCACATCATAGCTACCTAACCACCTAAAATTCACTACGAACATGCATCTCTAACTATCCTAATTCTAACAAAATGTAACTAAGCTAATTAATCTAATTTAACAGAAGTAGAATATAAGTTTGTAGAGACAGCGGCAGTGAAACCTGGGGGTGGTGTGATACTAGGATTGGGGAAAGGAGAAAGAGGGTTGGTGTTGCCAGAAGCAGGGACGGCGTGGCGGCTCTGCGGAGGCACAAGGAGGTGCGGCCGGTTCTGGGGGTGGCGCGGTGGTGGCGGACTTGGTGTGGGCAGCGAGGCAGGGTTGAGAGAAGGAAGAGAAAGGAGAAAAGAAAAGGAGCGAGGGGGTAATGGTGGCGGCGTGGTCGTTGATGGTGGCGGCGGGGCTGGTTCGGTGATGGCGGAGGCAGGGGAGGGAGGAGGAAGAAGGGGAAGAAGAGGGGGGAAAGAGGGGGAGAGGGCATTACGGCGAGGGATGGAGATGGCGGCGGCGCGGTGGCTGGTTCGGCGGTGGTGGTTGGGTGGTTGCAGAGGGGGAGAGGAGAAGACTATGAGGGAAGGGGGAAAAAGGGGCGACGCTGGGTTAGGGTTTTCGCGTCGGGGGGTTAAGTGAATTCAAATCCACGCGGACGCGTGGGTCATGCGAAAGCGTGGATGAGGCGGAAGTGCAACGACGCGGAAGCGTCATTGACGCGAACGCGTGAATGAGGGATAATGGAAATGATGCGTACGCGTGAAGCATGTGTACGCGTCGACTAGGATTGTGCTAAACGTACAATTCCAGCGTCGTTTGTGCGCAACCCTCTGCTTCAATTAAGGGGGAAAAAATTATCACGCGTCGCCCACGCTTACGCGTGGTGTGTGTAAATGAAAATGACGCGTACGCGTCGTTGACACGTACGCGTGGCCCAAATTATGCCTAACGCATACCAGCCACACGATTCTAGCCCAACTTTCTGGGCGTTGGATTGTGACACCGATTCGGAATCGACGCCCACACGTGGCCCATGCGCACGCGTGGTGTGATTTTTTTTTTTTTTTTGAATATGCAGAATGCAAGATGCAGATGCTGATGCAGATGTTATGAATGATTCTAGGGAAAATAAGATAAAATAAAATAGAATAAAACTAAAAACAAACAAAATGAAATAGGATTAAACTTGAAAAAGGAACGATCATACTGTGGTGGGTTGTCTCCCACCTAGCACTTTTAGTTAAAGTCCTTAAGTTGGACATTTGTTGAGCTCCCTGTTATGGTGGCTTGTGCTTGAACTCATCCAGAAATCTCCGCCAACGTTTGCAATTCCAATAGCCTCCGGGGTCCCATACTAGGCACGTAAAGCCTTTGAGCAAGTTAAAGCAGGTTTTCAGGCTCCAGGAGTATTGATTGTCAGGATAAATTCCAGGATCCCAAACCTTGCTTTTGTAACCGCCTTCGCTTTTACCTACATTGTTCCAACCGGGCGATATGAGATTTGAACTCTCACTAAGATGACCAAACATCTTCTGAGACCCATTCAATCGAGCTCTATACCAATCCTTACACTTCAAAGTGGAGCGTGGAACCATATTGAACTTTGGATGCCAACTTCTATCACTAACCATCTCCCTCTTACTCTTAAAGCCACAAAGAGCTCTAAGCTGGTCATTGGTCTCAAGCAAACCATATTCAAGTGGAAAGGTGAAGATAAAGGTTAAGGATTTTACCCACTTGAAGTTTATATTAGGTGGTAATAGCCATGGGAGAGGTGTTTCCAGTGGTTCTTCAAGCTCCGCTTCCTTGTACTCCTCTGTGAATAGTTCCACTTCCTTACAAACCTTTTCAACTGCAACCTCGTCTTGATCAAAATCTTCAGTTTCTTCCTCATCACTCAAGTCATAAGTTGGAGGTTGAGAAAAGTCTACCTCCACATCATCCTCATATTCACTTGGGGAAGATTCTTCTAGCTCAAAGAGTTCAATTGTGACTGCAGGGTCATCATTAGGAGAACTTGATTCATGGTCATCATTACCAAGGAAAATTGTTTCTCGATTTGTTCCGTCCAGTTCTTCATAAGATACATGCTTTGGGGGTTGTGCACCATCCTCCTTAGCATCAGTTGCAAATATCTTGGCGGGATTCTCTACAATTCTCGATTCCCATGGAAGTTCAGCGTCTCCTAAGTCTTCAACCAATTCTTCTTCTTCGATAATTGTAGCTCCCTCTACTTATTCCAGTACAAAGTCATGTTCTTTACTGTCCACCTGAGCTTTTAGTGTCTCCTTCATGCTACATTCTTCAGTAGATTCTCCACATGAAGCCATGGGAGTTTCTTGAGTGCTCGAACGTTGGGAAGCTAATTGATTTATCGCTTGCTCCAGTTGGTGAAGGGTTGCATGAAATTGATCTACTGTTTCCTTGAGGCGAGCCTGTGATTCTTGGGTTGATGGATATGGACATGGTGCATATGGAAGTGGTGGTTCTTGGAAGTAACTGGATTGGAATTAGGGTGGATAAAGGTTAGGGTCATATGGGGTGAATGATTGTGATTGGCTTGTGAGTATGGTGGTTCGAAGCTATGTTGAGGAGGTGGTTTATAGGCATATGATGGGGCTTGTTGGTAACCATAAGGGGGTCCACCATATCTATCATCTTGGTACGCACCTCGGAATAGCTCTTGACCACAGTAATTTGGTGGAGGTGGTTTGTCACGAGAAGGTCCACCATAACTGTTGTCTTGGCATGCATTGTGGAATGGTCAATGTCCATGGTACTTTGGAAAGTGTTGTTGCCGAAAGGGTTGATCAGATCCGCATGGATCCTTCCATCTTTAATTGTTTTGACCTTGACGCATGTCCCTGTTATAGCTTCCATTCCTTTCAACAACATTAGAACCAAACTCAAAGCGACGGGGGTGAGAACTCATAGTAACTAATAAAAATTAAAAACAAAAATAAAAACAGGAACAAATAAACAAGAAAAATAAAATATTTACAATAACCAATAATAAGGCACACAATTGCAACTCGCTGGCAATGGCGCCATTCTGATGAACTGAAGATTGATGGTTTAGAATTCACAATAAATTCTCGTTGCAAGTATAGTTTCTAAACCAAGCAATAATCCTTTCATACAAAAACTTGTTTGTCACTTAAGCAAACCCAATAAAATTGATAACCGAAGTATTGAAACCTCGGGTCGTCTCTCAAGGAATTGCAGGGAAGTATGATTTATTATTGGTTATTGAAAAAGGTATATTGTTGGGTTTTTTAAATAGGGAACAGGAAAATAAATTGGCAGAAAATTAAATTAATAACTAGAAAAACTCTTGGCAAGGTATGAGAACTGGAAATCCCATCCTAGTTATCCTTATCAGGTGTGATGAGAATTGTTATTACTCTCACTTAGTTAACCCTTACTAAATAAAGGAAAGTCAAGTGGACTAATCAATTTGATTCCTCAAGTCCTAGTCAACTCCTATGGAAAAACTAGCTTTAGAGGGATCCAAATCAATCAATAATTTCCAATTTTCAATCAACAGCTGAGTTTGACAACTCAAGTGTCACCAATTACTTAACCAAAGCCAAAAGGGAAGAAAATCTACTCGAATAAAAATGCCTTGACCAGGAGAAGATTAATTGGAAGCATCAATAGCATAAATTAAAGAAAGCAATCATAAATCTGAAATACCTCAAATTATATTAAATAAATATATCAATTCTAACATGGGAAAGTTCATAAATCAAATTTGGAAAGTAAATAAACCAAGTGATAAAGTAAATAAAAGTAGAAGAGAAATTGAATTTAAGGAACATTGAACCTGGAATGAAGAAATAACCATAAACTAAGAGAAATCCTAATTCTAAAACCTAAGAGAGAGGAGAGAACCTCTCTCTCTCTAAAACTACATCTCAAACCTCAAAATTGTGAATAATGAATTGTTGTTGAATGAATGATTTGATTCCCTCATTCTCCAACCTCTATTCTGTGTTTCTGGGCTTGGATTTGGGCCGAAAAAGGGTCCAGAAATCGCTGGGGGCGTTTTCTGTAATTTTCTACACGTGGCGTCCGTCACGCGTGCGCGTGGGTCACGCGTGCGCGTCATTGGAGATTTTCCTTGCCACGCGTACGCGTCAGTCACGCGTACGCGTCGTTTGTGCTCTGCGCCAGGAACGCGTTCGCGTCGTCCATGCGTGTGCGTCGCTGCCATTTTCTTCAAAACTCCATTTTGTGTGTTCCTTCCATTTTTGCATGTTTCCTTTCTGTCATCTAAGTCATTCTTGCCCTATGAAGCCTGAAAATACTTAACACAAAGATCACTACATCGAATGGTAATAAAGGATAATTAAAATTAATATTTTTAAGGCATAGGAAACATATTTTCACATATATCATGGAATAAGGAAGGATTTGTAAAACCATGCAAATCTTATGAATAAGTGGGTGAAGAATTGATAAAAACACTCAACTGAGCACAAGATAAATCATAAAATAGTGGTTTATCACCTGTTCCCACCAATCTTGCCGGTTCAAGGATCACATGGTGCAGAATGGAGACATTATTGCTAATCACTTCAGTCTCTCCAACCACCACGCCAGACGCATGATCAAACAAAATCTCCTTCCCAATCCTCGCCGTAGGGTGATGGGGTGAATGTCAACTGCAAAGACATCAGCTATCCGAGACTGGAGCGCTAGGGCCAACGGCTACCTGACTGCTGCCACAGTCGGTGTGCCACACGGTGCGCCTGCAACGACAGACACACATAGAAATTAAAAATAAATAAATTTATAAACAGAAGCTGCAAATTGAGAAAGTAAAATTATGCATAAATGCATAATATAACACAAGCAAAAAACTGGAATCTAAATATATATACTAAAACAAGTGATAAACATAATCTTGAAATCAAAAAACAAAATAAACGAAAAAGAACAATCAAAACCATAAACCCTAAATTTTCAGAAACAGAGAGAGAATAAGAGGGTTTATGCACCTGGTATGCAAGGAAATCTTTATAATTGAGGGAGCAGTGAGAGTACGACACACACGCCGAATCCCGCTCCCTTGCGGCACGAAGGTCGACGATGTTAGCAGACAGCAGTGGATGATCAGGAGAAAAGGAGAAGAGGAGAAAGAAAAGAGAGAAGAAGAGGAGAGTTATTTATTTATTTTTTGGCAAGGGAGTTTTTAGTCCCTTTAACAAATAGGTATTGACACCTGACACTGTGATATGACATATCAGATCTCACCGAACACGTCAGATGGGTCATCGTTTATTAACCAGAAATAGGGGTTAATTTGTACAATTTTATAAATGGTAGGGCCTGGTTGAGGTTTCATGATGATCAAGATGCATTTTATATCTCAAGGAAAAGGTCAGGGGACGGATAAGGCACTTATCAAGATTCTGAGAATCGGACCAGTCATCAAACTGTTTTGGTTTACTGGTTCAACTGGTCCAACCGTAATCCAAATGGAAAAACTATTTTAGAATAAAATAATAATAAATTATAAATAAACATCTTAAAATATAATTATAGTCTAATATAAATTTTAAAATATCTTTCAAATTCAAAACACTACATGAGAATTAGGATTAACTGCATCATTCGAAATAAGAGGATTGGCATGCAAATTATTAAGATGCATTATTATCAGCGATTGCTTCTTTATTAATACTATCATCTATAACTAAAATCAATATAGCACCCACAAAGTTAAAAACAGCAGCACAGCCAGAAATTAAATAATCATTCATAACTGAAATCAATAAAACAGCACCACAGTAAAAAAACAGCAGCTCTCATAAACCCATAAATAATCCAATCAAAAACACCATTACCAACAATACAACAAAACCAGAACAAGAACAATTAGCTAATAAAATTAAAAAATAGCAACAAATAATCACCCTAAATTCAATAAATCTATCAACAAAAATTCAAAAACAGCAGATTCAAAAATTGAAAAATACAAAAACAACAGATTTAAAAATTAAAAAACACTAAAATAGCAGCATCAACATAGCAAATCCAATTTTAGCAATAATTTCAACAACACAAAATCAACGATCAATAGAGCATTCAGTACAGATCAACAGATCAACAGAAAAAATACAGAAAAAAGTGTGTAAGTGTCACTAACCTTCGACAGAGACGACGGCGAGCGGCGAGACGACGGCGAGACGACGACGACTAGCTCGAAGCCTCGAACAGAGAAGCCACCGATGGATGGACGATGTGCCGAACTAGAACAGAGTCTGGGTTTGGGACAGGGGAAAGGAGGAAGCCACGGAGGCGCCAACAACCATGGACAGGAGCGGCGGAACCAGACAGAAGAAGCCAGGGTTTGGTTTGGGTATTTTTTCTTCAAACTTCAAAGAGAATAATGGCTTTGCTTTCACGAAGGAGGGAATGGGTTCAGGGGAAAGGGGCGTGTCACGCATGGGGAGGTTTTCTTGCAAAACGACGTTGTTTTAAAGAATCGGTCGATTTTCGGTCCAGTCTAACTAATCGATTCCAGCCGATTCAGTGATTTTTTTGCGGTTTTTAGATTTACGATTTTAGACATCAAACTGAACCGCTTTTTATTGTCGATTCCTGATTGAATCAGTTCGACCAGCGAATTTGATCCGATTTTCAAAACCATAATATTTACCCCTTTTTTTTCTCAAACTCCCTCCATCACCATCACTTGCAACACACTACATCACCATAACTACCACAAGTATTGTTATCACTACCAGCACCACTATGAACATATAAAACACTCTGTTTTTTGGTCAGTATCAACCTCTTCGTTTCCCTCCGTCTATAACCAAAAGACTCTAAACCCCACTCTATTTTTTTTATTTAATAGAGAGAATCTTCTTATAATGTTAACTCTCTCACCTCATCTCTCACATTGTTATTGTTAATAGTTTCCTTTGTGGGTTACCTTTCTCTCACTCACTTTATTTTCTTTTGATTTTATCATATTTCAAGATGAATGACGACGATCTTACTATAACTTAAATCATTAATCTGTTATGTCTTTTTTGATGCAACAAAAAAAAATGTAACATCGTTAAATCTTGTATTTTTATTGCTAAAGGTTATGTTTTTAGATTTTAAATTTTAATTTTTTTTTCTTTTACCGTTAGATTTGATAACTTCTTTGTATTATGACTTGGGAGTACCATAAATTTTTTTCCAATTTTATCAAGGTTTGAATTATAGGTACGGCCATGGATAAGTTTAATTTTGTTCTTTTGTGAGTAATTTTATTAGCGTTTTAAATATTATAGATACAAATGGTTATTTTTCAATATTTTAAATTTGATTATTATTATTTAACAATTCTCAATTAATAACTTCATATAAAAATAAATGTATGTGAATTTTTATCTTATTATAGTGTCTAAAAAAATATATCTAACTTGCTAAAAAATTAAAAATTAATATTTAATTTAAAAATAAATTATTTTTAAATATTTAAAATTTACTATAAATAAGTTAAATAAAAATTAAGCACCATCAAATTACCTTTAAATTTTGGGTTGCCAGAGAGTCGCATCATATTCCTTCACTACTTGGTTTTGCCCTTCTGCGTTAGTTCCATCCATCATGCCATAACAACCAAGAAAATGACTGACTTTATTTAATTTAATGCCAAAAGGAAACTCCTATCAAGACTTTTTTTCTGTCTACCTTGTACTATTGTTTTTGGAAATCATAAACTATTTCTATTCTAGTTCTGGGAGAACAACACACAACATGAATCATGATTTCCGAATTCAATTGACACAAAATGCAACACGATCTCAAGTTTTTTTTAATTATTATGCATAATATTTTTTTCATTATATTTGCACTATAACTAACGTAATGATATCAACCATAAAATATTTGTATCATGATAATACAAATATCATGCATTGTCTTTGGTGATTAAAATATCATCTTATTAACTATGAATACATATTATTAAATAAAAATTTATATATTAATAATAAGAAAAGAAAGAGTAACATCCGATATGTTAATAATGTTTTTTATTTTTGTCTTGGGCTAAACCCTTCAACCCTACCCAAACCCAACAACCCACCCACACCAAACCCAGATCCCCTTTTTTACATAGACAGTTAGACTATGTTAATAACTTAATTCTTGTGGAAGTTGAAAGTAATGGGAGTTGAAAACAATGCACCCATGGTCTCCTTTTCAGACCGGTCTTCTTCTCATCAACATCTTCTTTCATTTTTTTTCTTCCTTTTTTTTTTCTTTTGAGATCTGAATTCGATGCATGGTATGATTGTGCCGGTTTGTTCAGGTCTCCTCCGCTGGCAGCGCCCCTGATGAAAACCCTGTTGCAAAGGGTGAAGGAACCCACAATTTCTCACTACTAAATTGCTCAATTCCAATGTAAAATCCTTATTTCGGATTAAGCTTGAGAGGTAAGTTGATTGTCTTTCAAGTTTTCCTTGCCGTATTTATGTTATTTTTAATTTTGTACCTGTTTGAGACCTTTTTTTTTGTTTTTTGGGTCAGATATGTTTCCTTTGTCTTAGTAGATATCCTATATTGTTGATAATTCGACCCGGCCCAACATAAGAGGCATATACATGAAGTCATAAAGAGACTCTTCTAAATCATTTAATTTAATTATTCTATTAATTTTTATAAGTTTACTAAATTTTTAATTAAATTATTATGATTTAAAAATTTATAATTAGATTCTTATATTAAATAAAATTTTGTAATTAAATTTTTATTAGTTATTATTTTAAAAAAAATAACACAATAATCCTATAATATTTGTTATTAGAATATTCAATAATTTATCGTATATCAAACACAAAAACAAATATTTTACTAAAAAATGTTTTTTCACAAAAAATAGTTAGAATAAAGCTAATTGAAAGTTTTTAATAATTTAGTTTAGAGATTCAATCATAAACATTTTAACTATAAAAACTTAACTAAAATTTTAATGAAGGTATAAAGACTAATAAAGTAATTAAATCGTATTATTATGTTCCTATGACATTTCTTTTATCCTTTTTAACAAGTTTTTATTCTTCCTTGCCAATGAGTAATAGCTCAAATGGCATAGTCTCCCCATACTCAATTAAGAGGTTGCGGGTTCGAGTCTCGTATCTTTGGTATAAAAAAAAAAAAGGTTTTTATTCTTCCTTACCCTATATGCTGTACTAGTACTGCTATAGTTCCAAATATAAACTACCAACCACTGATTGTGATTGTGAACAAGTTATGGAGATCATGAACATTTAACAGGTCCAACTAAAGCAAGTGCTTCCTTAAGAGCCATCAAAAGATGTTGAGGATGATCCTCTATTCTAGCAGCTCCCCCATATTCAGATTGCATTGATCTCAATACTCTACCAACAATCTAAGCAAACGTAGAATCATCATTTGATAAATTGCCATGTACAAGTTGGATCCATAAGGAAGATAACAAAGAATGGAAAGTAAACATGTTACCTTCCGTGCATAGCCTCCGTAAGCTATACCGCCGATTAAGGCGTCTGCCGAATTCGACGAATCAACTGCAATAGATGTTGTTTGAAATAGTCCTTTTTTTCTCAATCCATCAATTGTGTGAGCATTAGTGCCACCAGCAAGTTGAAGGAAACCTACCATGCAAGTTCAGAGATTTTGTTATAAAACTGAAGGTTTTCAAGGATCATGTATTTATATGTATGGATTATTGAATACAAACCGGGAGGTCGGTTTATCGCTTTTGCCAATTCGATAGCAAAGGCGATTGTTTCCTTGGTTGCTCCTCTCCCGATGTCTCCGCTCATCGGCCGGCCGTCCAACTTCATTCGTGTATATAGCAAACATGGTTTTGTTAAAAAAAATGAGGCATAAAAGGTTCATTAACAATGTTGAGATTGTTGAACTCATAGAAAGGCACACCTGCCATAAGTTGAAGCATTGAAGATTTGGTTTCATAATGGAGAACATCTCATTCATAGAGGATATTGTTGAAGCTCCACCATTAGGTAAGCTAACCTGGATAATTTTTGTTTTATGTTAATCTCTTTACTCAAATGCAAATACCCTATAGGGTGTGTTTGGAATGAAAAAATATGGAAATGATTTTATTTAAATCAAATAATTTCTAATAATTTATGATTCCAAACACACTCATACAGGTTGGAGGCACCACTTACTGCTATTAACTTTAAGTTTTCTACTGAATCCCCTAAAGCACACCAGAGCTCTTTGAATTGTGCACTCTGCCTGCAAAAAGAACACATGATAATGTTAGAGATGTAACCATTTACACAAGAACTTTTATGACAAGGGTTTAGAATTCGATCCTTGTTGACCCCAAAAGAAAAAATTTCAGCAGAAGGCCAATAAAAAGAGAAAGAAAGCCTTGAAAAAAACTCATACAAACTCAAAAGAGGCTCATGCGTGAGGGGGTATGTTAGATATATAACTGTTTATATGTCTCCTCCTATCAGTTTAAATATTTTGGAGAAGTGGTATCATGACAAATAACATGAGAAAGTGAATTTAAACACATCAATCATGCATCACAAGAACAACATATATCTAATCATCAGAAAACTGAGTTTTTTTTTTCTATGCTTTATCAGCTGAATTGTCTGAATAGAAAAAGAAAAAGCCATCTATGTAAAACATGGTTATGCCACAGCCATAGAAATACAAGCTTAGCAAACACATTACATGTGTATGAGAAACTGAGAACTGATAATTGAGAATCATCCTTTCAGTTCTTGTGAAAATATGTTTCCATATCAGTTAAAGTCATCCATTAAATATTGTTTGATATGATTAATTTGGTAACTAAAATTACCTCCCACTTGTATGTATCTCCATAGCATCAACATCATCCCTCCTGAGGAGATCAGCAGTTGTCGCGGCATCTCTTACATATGTTACCTCTCCTGGATCAATTCAGTAAGTTCATATTCTTAAAAATATCACATGATACATGGAAATCAGAATATTATGGATGAAGTTAAAAACTTATAATCTCAAAAGTTAGCAAGAAAATATCTCACTTATTTTGTCATAGGGGCAAACCGGAAGGCAACGGCCACAACCGTAGCAGCGTTCTGTTATGACTCCATCCTGCACGTCCAAGCCAATTGAACAATTTAAGTGTGAAAATGTTTTTGAAAAGATGAAATTATAGTCTGTAAAAACCAAAAACATCACTTCCAAGTAAAATCAAGTTAAAAACCACTAAAATTCTTGGTAATTCAGTATTAGATGAAGTTCCAGATGCTGATTTCCCTAGGAATGATATTGCATTAGCAGGGCACACAATTTCGCAAGGGCGAGAACAATCTGCTGGACAGTCTTCTGGATCAAATTCTGCATAGAAGCCAGTACTAGCAACATTCATTTATTGGAAAAATTTGCACAAAAATACTGAATGGATCAAGTGTTTGATAATTATGTTGGACTATGCTGATGCAGAAATATTATAATGAAACCAACAACTAGAAAGAACAAAGACTCTTTCTTACCGGCTTTACGAAAATGAAGATCTTTATCATCATTGACACTGATCATAACCCAAGGCCTCTTCTGAAGACCTGCGATTTCTGTTGCGGCTTCAATTCCTTCGTTCACAGCGCTAACCACTGATGCATCAGCAGCACAGTCAATGCAGTCAACTGCACCCATACAATTCCAATCTCAATAACAAGTCACATTTAAGTTTGAAAAACAAAAACCCCAAGGCAAATCATGATGATGCATCTGTTTAGAAATTAGAAATTAAAGAGTAAATTACTTATTTCTATCATGAAAGATTTGAGTACTGACAATATATCTATCAAAATTTGAGCTAGTTCGACAAAACTATCAAAACATTCGGCAAAATTACACAACAAACTACCCGTTTAAGGTAATTTTGTCAAACTAACCTGATCTTTGATGGATGTGGAGTTAGTTGAAATCTTTCATGGTTAGAATTATATCCTACAAACTACCCGTTTCAGTAGTTTTGTCAAACTAACTCAATTTTTGTTTAGTTTAAATCTTTCATTGTTAAAGTTACGCCACCTAACCCTATCATTTAGTCCGGCATCAAATTTGGTCCTTTAAAAATTGCAAATTAATTATATTAGTCTTTTGGTCACTCCATTAATAATTTTTTTAAAAAATTAATTTTGTAAAACGTTAAATGATAATGTATATAATACCTGATATATCTTATTAGATATGTTTATGAAAATTTATTAATTTAGTCATTTTTTTCAATTACAAAAGTTCTATTCCTAATATAACCTAGTAATTAAATTAACAGATTTTCATAAACATATTTAATCAACATCTAATTAAATATATTATGTGTCATGTATGCTATTAGTTAACATTTTATATCATAAATTCTTGACGAAAATTGTGAATAACTAAAAGAATTATTTTTATAAAGGACCAATTTAATTAAAAAAATCTGACTAATTTTATTATTAATCCATTAATAAATATCTAACTAATAGTTTAAATCTTTCTAATCCTAAACTTTCAAATATTTCATTGTCAGACATTAAAATAATGAATTGAATAGATTACCTCCAGAAAGAGTGTAAACCAGACTGAGATTTCTGATATCAACAACATCCTACAGATAAACACAGAGAGTGTTAGATTAGATATGATTCAAGCATGAGAAAGTGAAGAAGTAATAAGAGAGTAGTAACCTCAAAGCTTGCACCACAAATGAGCTTAACCCAGTTTCCTCTTTGAAGAGATTGAAGCGGAGAAGAAGAAGAAGAAGAAGAAGAAGATAGGGAAGGAAGCTTCAAAGTGTTGCTAATGAGGCTCTTCACGTTTTCGATGCTGCTTCTCAACTCCACTAGTGCTTCTTTCGCTGCATCAATTACACAGTCACAGTTAGCATCTTAGATAGAGGAAGATATATGATGATGATGAATGAAACAGAGACAAAAACATGTGTTGGGAAAACCATGACGATGATGGTATGTTGAAATCTTTGTATTGCAAAAATATCTGAGTGCCATAACAAGTAACAAGCCTACCTAAGTTGCTGTTCTGATTTATGAACGGATAAATATCAATATCATTATATTTTTAAAAGAATCTAAGTTCTATGCAATCCGCGCTACTAATCACATAATATTATATTTAGTGAAAATAATTATTTTTTATATTTTTTTTATATTAATTGTGTAAAAAATTATGTGTGAATAGTTATTTAAAAAAAAAAAACAAAAGTGATTACTTAGGATAAAAAATTTTACACTTAAATTTTTTTTAAAAAAGACCAAAAAATCTCAAAATTCTTTAAAGTTTGTAGAATCTTTAAGTAAAGAATTCTTATAAATTCTAACAAAAAAATCTAAGTAAAAACGGAGTGATTTTGTCTAATAGAATAAAATGTTAGTGATAAATTTAATTATTAGAATTATTAAAGATTAAAAATATTTAACTAAAAATTTCTTAAAACTTATTTATTTTTGTAATATTTATTTTTATCATAATATTTTTGCTTTAAATAGATCACGAATGATATTATTATGATAAATACTTTTGAAAATAAACTTGATCAAATTAACAATGATTTCTAAAATTTTTACTATTTTTAAAATTTCTCAAAATCAAATATAAAAATACTACGGCACGTGAATATTTATAATTTTATTAAAATATATAAGCCCATATCTAAATAATATGAAAACCTAAATGATTGTTAGGTCTGTAAAAAAAATTAAAATTTTTAATATTCTTAATTTTACCTTTTCAAAATGTTAAAAAAAAGAAACATTATCAAAACTATTGTTTCCTTTTTTTTCCCTAAAAACTATTGTTTTTTAATTAATAGAATTAAGGGGGTAAATACTTTTTTTTGTCTCCAAGGTCTGGGGTCGAAATCAAAATCGTCCACGACCTTTTTTTCTTATTAAAATCATCCTCAACGTTACAAAACGTTATAAAATCATCCTTTTCTATTTTTTTTGGACCAAATTACCCTTAACTATTAATAAAAATAATATTAAAAAAATAAAACCCCACCCCACCTACCCCCTCATCTCTTCGTCTCTCCCTCTCACCCCAAATCCACCCCCAATTTCCCTTCCTCCTTCATCAGTTGCCACCCCCTCACTCCCTCACCCCACTCCCTCACCCCCTCACTGTAACTCCCACCCCCTCACCCCATTCCATCACCCCTCACCCCCTGCATCCAACCCGCCGCCGCCCCTGCCTCCAACCCGCCGTCGCGCCGCTCCTGCGTCCAACCCGCCGCCGCCCGCCCTGCGTCCAACCCGCTGCCGCGCCGCCCCTGTGTCCAATCTGCCGCCGCCCCTACCTCTATTTTTGTTTTTGTTGTTGATTCACCCTTCTCTTTCTCTGTTCTTTGTTCTTCCTTTTTTTTTTTTTTTTGAAGAACATATACATGATTGATGATGGATTGTTGCTAATTTTGTTATTATTTTGTGATTGATGTTGTTGCTGAATTTTTTATTTATTTTGTGGTTACTGGGTTACTGGGAGGGAGAGAGAAAGAGGCTTGGGGAGGGAGGGAGAGAGAAAGAGGCTTGGTGATGAAGAAGGGGGTAAGAGGTTTGATGATGAAGAAGGAAATTGGGGGTTACTGGGTTAATGGTGATGAAGAAGGGGGTAAGGGGTGAGAGGGGTGGGGGGTTACGGTGAGGGGGTGAGAGGGATGAGAGGGGTGGGGGGGTTACGGTGAGGGAGTTGGGGTGAGGGGGGTGGGGGGTGGGGTGAGGGGTGGGGGTTACGGTGAGGGGGTGAAGGGGTGAGGGGTGGGGGGTAGGGGTGTGCATGGCCCGGCCCGGTCCGAAGACCCAGCCCGGTCCCGAACACTTTAGGGGCTAATTTGATGTGATTTCATCATGTCTAGGGCCGGGTATGGGTCTCAAAAATAGACCCGGTCATTATTTCGGGTCGGGTCCGGGACATAGTTCGGGTCACCCAAAATCGGCCCGGTGGCCCGGTCATCATACATAATTAATATTTTGTGTTATTAGTGATGGATGATGGCTATTATTATGTGAAATTTAAGTGTTGTAAACCTTAATATTTTGTGTTATTAGTCATTATATATAAGACTATAAGTTAATATTTTATATTTAAAATGCATAAGACTTTAGACTAATGCATAATCTTGTGTTATTTGTATTGATTTAAATATTTGGTGTTATTAGACAATATTAGTATTGATTATGATTATGCTTTAATTTTAGAGAAGAGTTGGTTCTTATTATATTTTTCTAAGTGAATCTTACCATGTCAAATAATGATTGGAGTCTTGAAAATTTGGATATTTTTACATGCTAACTTACAAGAAGGTATCAAGGTAATATAATGTTAACGGCCCGGTTTTCACCCGATTTTTATCCGGCATAATCATGGCCCGAAAGTGTATAGGTTTCATCAGGTCTAGGGTCGGGTTCGGATCTAATATATAGGCCCGGTATATATTTCGGGTCGGGTCTGGGTCACGTCAAACCCGGTTTCACCCAACCCATGCACACCCCTAGTGGGGGGTTACAGTGAGGGGCTTGATGGTGGTGGTGGTGGTGGAGGTGTTAGTGTTGATGGTGGTTGTGGTGGTATGGTGTTGTTGTTGTTGTTGTTTGGTGTTGTTGGTGTTGGTGTTGATTGGTGGTGGTGGTGGTGGTGGTGGTGTTGGTGTTGATGGTGGTTGTGGTGGTAATGTTGGTGGCAGTGGAGGTGGTGGGGTGAGGAAGGTGAAGAGGAGAATGATGATGATGAGGGTATTTCGGTCCAAAAATTCGGAAAATGATGATTTTAAAGCGTTTTTGAACGTTAAGGATGATTTTAATAAGAAAAAAAGGTCGGGGACGATTTTGATTTCGACCCCAGACCTTGGGGACGAAAAAAGTACTTATCCCTAGAATCAACGATTTTTTTTTTCGGACAAATCACTTATTTAAGCTAAGGGAATAAAAAAATTATATGAATTAGCCAAATTAAAAATTGGTTCATAAATCTACCCGTCTACATTTTTATATAGTTCGAATCACCCTAATTCGAACTTTATTTCCATGTGATTCGAATCATACATACACCCACTAATTCAAATCAACCTGATTCGAATTACACCCACACTCATTCGAATCAAGGTGATTTAAATTATACACACATGTGCACATAGTAATTCGAATTGGGCAGATTCGAATTACTCAATTTAAAAAATAGTTATTAAAAAAGTTTAAAAATATATATTTCGTGAGTAATAATTTAAAAAAATTTATAAAAAAATTAATAATTTAAAAATTTAAAAAAATATATTTTTTATTTCATACATTAAAAAAAAGCTAACAAAATATTTAATTACGAGATTTCTTTAAAATATTAATGAGCTATCAATTTGAATTCCATACAATACTCTTTTGCCCATTTTTAATAGCTCATGAATATTTTTTAATAAATTTATTTAAATTATATGGTGAGATATTACATAATTCGAATTACGCATGGAGAAGTTCGAATCACTCTGATTCGAATTATATGGTGAGCAATTCGAATTCTATACAATATTCTTCTGCTCATTCTTAATAGCTCATGAATTTTTTTAATAAATTTATTTAAATTATACCACAAAAAAATATTTCATTCTATACAAAATAATTTAAAAAATGACTTAAAAGATATTAGGAGTACTATAAAAATTTGTAATGTCCTAATGACTTAGGACATTAAAAAAATACTCTACATAATTAATAATAATTTAAAAATTAAAGAAAATATATTTTTATCATGTATTTACCTAAATTACTAGAATATTACAAATTTTTATAGTACTCGTAACATCTTTTAAGCCATTTTTTTAAATTATTTTGTATGGAATAAAATATATTTTTAATTATTTTGTATGAAATAAAATATATTTTTTAATTATTTTGTATGGAATAAATTATTTTCTTTAATTTCTAAATTATTATTGACTATGTAGAGTATTTTATTTAAAATTTGAGTACATGCATGTATTTACCTAAGTCATTAGAACATTACAAATTTTTATAGTACTTATAACATTTTTTAAACCATTTTGTTAAAATTATTTTGCATAGAATAAAATATTTTTTGTAGTATAATTTAAATAAATTTATTAAAAAATTTATTAAAAAATATCCATGAGCTATTAAAAATGGGCAAAAGAGTATTGTATAGAATTCGAATTGATAGCTCATTAATATTTTAAAGAAATCTCGTAATTAAATATTTTGTTAGCTTTTTTTTAATGTATGAAATAAAATATATATTTTTTAATTTTTTTAAATTGAGTAATTCGAATATGTCCAATTCGAATTACTATGTGCACGCGTGTGTAATTCGAATCACCCTGATTCGAATTAGTGGGATGTATAGGTAATTCGAATCAGTATGATTCGAATTACATGGAAATGAAGTTCGAATTAGGATGATTCGAACTATATAGAAATGTGGACTGGTTGATTCATGAATCAATTTTTGATTTGATTTATTCATGTAATTTTTTCATCCCCTTGATTTAAATAAGTGATTTGCCCTTTTTTTTTCACACTATTTTTTAATTGACAAATTAAGACTAATTTTTTTATGGATTAAAATTCTATTTAAAAATGAGATAAATATCAAATTGGTATTCGAAAAGATTTTAGCGCTGACAAAATGGTACCTGACTTTTGTTATTGACGAAATAACCATTGAAAGATTTTAAAATTTGACAAAATTGCCCAACCGTGAAAAGGATAACATCACAGTGAATGAAAAACGTTGATGTGGCAGTCGAAAGAGAGCTTGGTGATGGCAGCGAGCTCCGACAACATTTCTGGCAACCTCCTCCTTCTTTTTTGTGTTCGCTGGTTCTTCTTCTTTAACACGCCGATGCGTCCCCTTCTGCTATGACAGCTGAAGAAGCAGACCGCCATGGCACGCTGTTGCACCTCGCCGCGTTCTTCGTGTTTGCCACTTCTTATTCTTCAACATGCTGCTGCGTACCCTTTCGCGTCCCCTTCTGTCAAATTGCCATCGTATGTTGTTGCGTCTCCTTCCGCCATGGTAGTACCTTGCTGTGTTCTCGTGTTCACCTCTTTTTCTTCAACATACCGTTGCGTCTCTTCCGCATCCTCTCCACCATGGCAGCACCTCCCGCTGCGTCCCCTTCCGTTATGGCAAAGAAGAAGAAGAAAAAGAATTTCGCGTCCCCTGCACCATGGTAGCACCTCCCGCTGCGTCTCCCTTCCGTCATGGCAAAGAAGAAGAAGAAAAAGAAAAAGCGTCCCTTCTGTCATGGCAGCACCTCGCCGCTGTGTCCCTTTCGTCATGGCAAAGAAGAAGAAGACTGGAAATATCGTTGGAGTTTCGATGGCCACATCAGTATTTTTCGTTCACCGTGACATCATCCTTTCACGGTTGGATGATTTTGTCAAATTTTAAAATTTTTCAAGGGTTATTTTGTCAATAACAAAAGTTAGGTACCATTTTATCAGCACCAAAATCTTTTAGGTACCAATTTAGTATTTATCTCTTTAAAAATTTAATTGATCCTTGCATACATAAGTCTGGATTGAAATTATCAATACTATTGCGTGCTTGTGCTTCCTGTTGGGGTAACGTATACTTTTTGTCCTTGAAGTTTGGCAAAAATTTTAAAAATACTCTTAAATTTTATTTTGTTTCAATTTTGTCCTAAAAAATTTTTATTTGCATCAAATATACTCTTGATGGCTAAATTTTCAAAAAATTTAAAACTAATTTAACAATAATGCATAAAAATTATACTTGATTTGCTTGTGTTGAGGGTTGTTCTTATGAAATTGTTGTTGAGTTGGTCTTAAAAACTTTGAAAAATTAATCGCCAGGAATATATTTGATTATTTTTAGGAAAAAATTAAAATAAAATAAAATTTATGAATATTTTTAAAGCTTTTATCAAATTTCAAAAACAAAATATATACTTCTTCTTGTGTTTCTTTGGGCCTCTGGGACCCAATTTTGACAAAAAAAAATCAAGGCAAGTTACTTGCAAAAAGAGCATAGCCGTAATTAAAAACAAAACCCCTGACAAAAAAAAAAAAAACGAAAAACAACGTGATTAAGTAATTAAGTGCTAAAAAAGAAAGAAAGTAATTAAGTGCTTGAAGAAGTGCCTTCATTGGGTCAGTTTGAATTGATTTTAAAAAAAAAATATTATATTTAAATAGGTTTTTTTTTAAATTTAAGTATTAAAAATATTTTTTATTTTTATTTTTTTAAAAATAAAATATTATTAATTTTTAGAAAATAAAATAATTTTTTTAATAAAAATATTTTTTTAAAAAAACGCATCCAAATAAATTTTAAATTGAATAAAAATACTTTATTAAAAAAATATTTTTTTTAAAAAAAATAAATCCAAACTAACAAATTAAGGAACTTAAAGCCAATAATCTATTAACAATTCCTTCGTTAAAATTATTGTCTAACTATTAAAATCTAAAAACATTATATGCATAATAAAAATTAACTACTATATATTTATATATAAATACATATTATTTAATTTATTTTTAATATATATTTTATATTTTAATATACATATAACATAATTAATTAAAATTAATAACTACTTACTTTCTTTATAAAATTTTAAAAATTATACTAAAATTACATATTAAAAAATATTAATAATAGAATTTTTATCTTTTTCCTCTCTATCTCTACCTTTATATATTTTTCTAATCTACTTGTTATTTTACAACACATGAAAAAAATATGAAAAGTAAATCAGCCATGTTATTTTACAATAATACTAAAAAAATAATATTTATAATTATGTATTTATTATATTTAAAATTATATCATTGTTATAATGATAATTAATAAATATTAAATATTATTGTTAAATGCTAATACATATATATATATATATGATGAATATTACGGGTTAATGTTCAAATTGGTCCACGAAAGATTACACGATCGTTAATTTAGTTCCCGAAAGAAATTTTTAATCAAATTAATCCTTGAAAGATTTGACATCGATCACGTTCGTCCTTCTGTTTATGGGTTCACAGATTCCGTTAACGGCAATACACATGGACCGTTAAGTGACATGTGTGTTAACAGGTGTGTATCTAGTTGGAAGCTGACAAGATATGTTTTTCTTATTATGTCAAAATAATTCCTATTTCCATTTTATAAACCCTAACTCCCAAATTGAACGGAAACATTAAGGAGTGGTGTTGTAGTGGTGCAAAGACATCACCCAGGTTCAGAAGCTAGGATGCAGAGCGCCGGTGGAGGACGAAGTGCTGAGTTATCACTGCAATCGGTTGGTAGCTTCAGCTCTAGCTCCTCCATGCGAAAAAGGAGGATGAAGATGGACAGAACCTGCTTCTATGGGCTGAAAACTGTGATCAAGAAATCCGAAACACTAGAAAATCCAGAAAGGTTGTTTTACACTTGTCCAAGATATCGGGTGAGTTTAAATTGGTATGAACCATAGTTTCTTGAAACCCCCCCCCCCCCTTTCACCATTAATATGAGATTCAAATTTATCACTTCACATGTGCAGAAAGGCAGCCATTGTAACTACTTTAGTTGGGTAGATGATAATGAATATGAAGCTTTTGAAGTTGTAAATGGTGGGGCAGAAGCAGAGTTTGAAGTTGAAAGTGATTATGAAGATTGGAAAGTGAAACTAGGTTGGAGAATGGGTAGTTTGGAAGCTGAAGTCAGAGTAGTGAAGATGTTTTTTTTTTCATGTTTGTCCTAGTAATAATGCTTATATTAGTGGTTGGAGCATTTTGTGTCAAATCAGTGGGAAAATGAAAAACTTGTAAAAGCATTGGTAATGTTGTTTTGTTGGATCTTGTTAAGAGTATTGGTAAAATGTAATAGATCAGTTTGAACATTTTTGAATATCCATTAACAATCATGCAACCTGCATATTTTGACATTAGCTTAACAAATTTTTACACAATTCTAAAAACAAGTGAATAAAAAATAAATCTAAACATTTTTGCATAAGATAAATTAAGTCTAACCATATGTATTAAAATTAAAGCATTTGCATGTCCATAGAAGCATGCTAATATAGTCTTCACAATAATACCAAACCTATTAATGAAGTCTTCATAATATCAAACATAAGTTACCTAATTTTGGGCTATACCAAAATATGAACAAGGTTGTACAAAATACTTCAATATGTCTATAATGCATAAAGATTCTAAAGTAGCAGCCCTTTACAAAATACACAATTCAGCCCTTAATGAACAACACAACTCAAACATCGTTGTCTTTCTTCCTCGGGTGTTTGAATCCGAGAGTTGGTACAAAAGTCATGAAGCTAGCAAATTTCTTTGCAGTAGTAGAACATGTGCCCTTGATTGTTTCAGCTGAAATTGAAATTGTTGTAGCTGCAGCCGGTTGTGGTGAGGCTGGGATTGTTGCTTTTCCTTTTTTAACATGAAGCTTTGGAGGCCTTGCTCTAACTTTATCCTGCATTTTATCATCATGAAAGATAAAGTCAATTGACTAATCATGTTCACATTATGGAACATTATAATTTATAATAAAAGATAGATTACAAATAAAGTATTATACTTGGCTGAAAACAGATAAAAGTTGAGATTCTTGTGTAATTGAAACTCCTTCCGATCGGTCAATGATCATCTCAGTTGGTGCATTTGAAGTTGCTGCTGCTGGTGCATGTTCAGCATTAGCATCAGCAGGGGCAGCAACTACTGCAAACTGAAGTTGCATAAGCTTTGCTTGTTCAGTAGCTTCCTCTTGTTTCTTCACTTTGCACATTCTTCTGTTGTGCCCAACTTCACCACAATACAGGCACCGTATTGGGTTATACTTTTTTTTCACCGTGTTTTTGAACTAACAGGTTGCTCATCTTTATCCTTTCTCCTGTTCATTGTAGGCCTACCCGGCTTAATCTTAACTGGAGGCGGTGGTGGTGTATTGTGGTTTGGGTTGGGACAGTAGCTGTAATTTGGGCCTTAAACAGTATCTCTTATTCAGCTGAGAAGTATTTGTGGCCTTGGGTTTACAGGTGCTCTGGTTCTCTAATATAACTAACTCATCATCATCCTCACTCATACACTCTACCATGTGTGGCTCGGAGACTCTATGCACAAAATAAATATTGATCGAATTGTGATTCCTTCTACAATCCTTTACCATTTCCAACAAATTAGCATCTACTTCTAACTTCCTCAACCCAACTTCAAGCGACATTTCGGGTACTTTCCAGCAACAACCCTCCACCTCTGAATATCCTAACTCCTTATAATATCCCTTTACAAAGAAAACATCTAGCGTATCCCCTTCAACTCCCGCTAACATTTTTGTATTGTCTGGTTCATAAATTTTTGATCCACCTTCATCATTCTTAAACTTTTCACCATGATGAAAAATAAATGTCATTAGATAATTTTTCATCTACAAATTAAAAATAGCAACAATGAATCATGAGAGTGCACTCTGTTTTATTTTTATTTTTTAGTACAATTTATTTATGTTTCATCAACAAAATTTCAGCAACTACTTTCATCTAAAATGAACACCGCAAAGAATCAAACCATGTCTTTTACAAGAACTAAACAAAACAAAAAATTTAATCTATCCACACACATTGCATTCGGCCATATCAAAACAGAGAGCATCCACATTTTTTCAACATACACAATGTCTGAACCATTACAAAACCCTAGCAGCAACTACCCCCAGCACAAAAATTCTAACCCAAAATCAACCAATATTTAAAATCATCGAATAGGATACCACACATTCATACAAAAAAAAAAAAAGAAAAAGAAGTAGAGAAGGAACTCGCCATGCAAGAGAACTTACCTCTCACCAGAGACAGCGCCTACCACCGCAGAAGACTGGTGGCCTTCAGACCATGACGAGGAGGACCAATCGCAATGCGAACGGCGTCGCTTGCTGTTGCTTCCACGGGTGATCAGAGTAGCGTCTTCTTCTCACTTTGTTTCGGTGACTCTTCGTTGGTTTTGGGTGAAAGGGGGTAAAAGTATAAGTGAAAGTGAAAGGGAAAATGGGAATGGGAGACTTACTTCAGTAATATGGATTTTTGCTATACAGCGTCGTTTTGGATGAACCTAGGTATCACTTAACGGTCTGTGTACTGTCATTAACGGAATCTGTGAACCCATAAATAGAAGGACAAACGTGATCGATGTCGAATCTTTCGAGGATTAATTTGATTAAAAAAATTTTTCGGAGACTAAATTCACGATCGTGCAATCTTTCGGGGACCAATTTAAACATTAACCCTAAATATTATAGTACTTTTAATGAGTAAATAGTCAAATTGGTCCCCGAAAGATAGCTCGATCTTCAAACGAGTCCCCGTAAGAAAAAGATAATAAAATTTGTCCCCGAAAAATTTAAAATTGGTAACGTTAGTCCTTCCGTCAGTTGGATGATGACGTGTCACGTTAAGTGCCATGTGGCATATGATGACGTGGAGAGCTAATGCCACGTGTCAGGTCAGTGACACATGGCATGCCACGTGGCACTTGACATATAAAAAAGTTATTTATAATCAAAATAGTCTTTAAAAGTTCATACGTAAGTCATATTCATCCCTAAAATCTTAAAAATTAATCAAATTAGTCCTTATATAATTTTTTTATTTTTTCTTGATAATATTAAATTTAAAATATTTTTTGATACTACTAATTTTAATAGAAATGTAATTGACAATAAAAAAATTAGTAATTGTATCTTTTTTTCTTAAAAATTTGTTCAATAAAATTATCTCTCTCCTCTAATTCTTGTCAAAATCTCTCTTATTCTTTTCTATTCTAAAACATTTTTCTTACATTATTACATTTTGTTGGAATATATATATTTTGAAATGTAGGTATTTGTTAACCTAAACAAAGTTATATGCTCAAAATCAAAATTTATGTATCTTAAGTAATGAAAAAAAAGATGTATAAATTTTTATTAAATTTGTTTAAGTTAACATACATAAATTTTTATTTTGAGCATATAACTTTATTTAGGGTAACAAATACATACATTTCAATTTTGAGTATATATATATATATATATATATATATATATATATATTCCAGCAAAATGTAATAATGTAAGAAAAAGGTTTTAGAATAGAAAAGAATAAGAGAGATTTTGATAAGAATTAGAGGAGAGAGATAATTTTATTGAACAAATTTTTAAGAAGAAAAGATACAATTACTAATTTTTTTATTGTCAATTACATTTTTATTAAAATTAGTAGTATCAAAAAATATTTTAAATTTAATATTATCAAGAAAAAATAAAAAAAATTATATAAGGACTAATTTGATTAATTTTTAAAATTTTAGGGATGAATATGACTTACGTCTGAACTTTCAAGGACTATTTTGATTATAAATAACTTTTTTACATGTCAAGTGCCACGTGGCATGCCACGTGTCACCGATCTGACATGTCAACCAATCATCTTGTGACATGTGGCATTAGCCCTCCACGTCATCATATGCCACGTGACACTTAACGTGACACGTCATCGTCCAACTGACGGAAGGACTAACGTTACCAATTTTAATTTTTTCGAAGACAAATTTTATTATCTTTTTTTTACGGGGACTCGTCTAAAGATCGGATTATCTTTCGAGGACCAATTTGACTATTTACTCTACTTTTAATATTGTGTCTAAGTTATTAAAAATATAAATAAATAATATTTAAAAAATTTTAAATAATTTATTTTTTATTTAAAAAAATAAATTAAACAATTTAAACACCACAACAAAAAAAACTATAAAATCCAACTCCATATATATCTCTTGCATGAGTTTTGTCATTTCCTTTAATACCTGACATACTTGATGAATGCTTTTCCAAGAGGTATTGTCAGTGTCAACTTACAAGGACTCAATTATAAATATATAGCACAGAAGCACAGGGCAGAGAGAAGAGGGTATCGATTATCGAAGTTTATTGTTTATGTTATTTTGTAATTATTTAGGTACTCTCACCAAATTTAGTAATTGCTAAATCTGACCAGTAGTAATTGTAGAGTGCCTTTTAAAAGAAAGACCTAGAGTCTAGAGATATGCAACGGTTACCTGTAGTGGTCCTGTTACCAAAGCAATCACTTAAAAAGACAATAAATATAAATAAATAAAGGCGATTATTTTGTTCTCTTTTCCTCTGTTTACAATTTACACGATATAAATTATAGACTACTATTTTTATTCATAAAAATTAAAAATACTTGTATATCTATTTATTAAAGACAAAAATTATCATTTGTATTCATAAAAAATAGCTTTTACAAAAAAAAATTATCTAAACCCTAAAAAATTAAATGAAATTTCTAAACTATCCTTCTCTCCAGTCTCTACCACTACTACCATCGTCTTCTTCCCTCTTCCTTTTCACTCCTTTCCAAATCAAAATCTGTTCCAGAGAGCCAACCTCCCCCTTTTCTCTTCTCTCTCTCTATTACGTGCTATTGTTCTCTCTGATAGTGTCATCGTCATCTGTAGCCTCGCGTTTCTTCTTTCCGGCCCCAAAAAAAGACTGTCGTTGAGTGGTGGTAGCACAGCCACGATCAGAAGTTCGCGTCGGAACTCACGGATCCGAGATGTTTGTTCTTCCCCATTACTGCTCCATCAAGGTAAATAGAACTTGTTTTCGCCTTATTTGCTCTGCTTCTCCTTCACGACGGCTTTGTTGCTGGCCGTTCGTCGCGCAACACTGGTGTTCAAAGGGGTTCTATCGTCGGCTTCTTCAGTTGAGTCTATTTTGTGCCACCCACAACTGCCTTCGTTCAGAGAGCTTGATTCTGCATCCAGGGAGGTTGGTACCAGATCCAGAAGCTCTGATTGTAAATCTGGAGTTTTTGTTTCTGAATGTTTTGAATGGATGTTGAGTAGTAGAAATTTTGAATTAGAAAATGTCTTAAGCTTATGGCGAGAAGGAGTAGATCTGGCAAGGACTAAGCTGGCAGCGGCGATCTGAGGGAGTTGGAGATCACTGGAGGTGGCTGAGCCAGCTGAGGGTGGCATGCGAGGGAGGATGAGGGAGGTGATTATGGCGAGTGAGGCTGCCTCTGTGACTGAGAGAAGGGAGGGCCAAGAGAGAGAGACTGCATGGAGGGAAGTCGTCTGGGAAGCTTGTGGATTTTGGATGAAGGCAGTGATGGTGGTTGTTGGAGATGAGAGTGGTGGTGAAGAAGAGTTTGGGTGGTGGTGGGATTTGAGATTAGAGAAGTGGTGGTGAAGATAAGGGTAATTTAGGAATTTTAGGTGATTTTTTAGTGTTTGGATAATTTTGTTGTGCAGAACCCATATCTCATGGGTACATATGGTAATTTTTTTTTCTTTTATGAGTAGATATATTAGCGTTTTCAACTTTTATGGGTAGAAATGGTAGTTTACTCTAAATTATAGTTGTCATAATCGAATCGGTAATCGAATCGATAAAATTATTGGATTATTGATTTAATTGTTAGGTCATTGATCGAACTGATTAATTCGATATAATTAAATAATTATATAAAATTTATTTTTTTATTATAAATACTTTTATTTTATTTTTATAAAAATAATTATCATTTTTAAATTTTAATATTTTATTAATTAATTTATATTTATTGTATTATTATATTATTATTAGTAAAAACTTACATATAGTTATTTTCATGTGAAGCTAATATTTAAAAATCGTTAGATGATTTGACAAATTTAACTAAATATTATCTAACAATTTTTAACTATTAACTTCATATGAAGATAACTGCATGTGAGTCTTTACTTATTATTATATACTACAATTATTTATTAAAAAAATAATATTAATAGATATCATATAATCATAAAAAAATAAATCATAATTAATAAAATTTTTTTGTTTATCTTTTTAATTTGTATATATTTAATAAAATTTATAATTAAATAAAATATAATTGATTTTAAAATGAGTGACTTTAAAATTAAAATAAATCGAATATAAGTAATATAAACGATTGTTATATATATATATATATATATATATATATATATATATATATATATATATATATATATATATAATTTGTATATATAATAGTAAGAAGCATTCTAGCTTAATGGTTTGACAATCTTTCTTATATTTTTGGGGCAAGGGTTCCTTGACATTTGACAATGTTGAAGCATATAGAGCACCGTAGATTTGCAGAAAGTTAGAGTGTGTAGAATAACTTTCAATCAAACGATTCAATCCGGTCTAATTCTCAACGAATTTGACTGATTCGTATCGGTTCACTCTTGAATTTGACTATACAAATTATATTAAAACAAATAAAAAACTAGTAATAATATTTTCTTAAATAAATAATTTAAATATTTTATTTAAAGATATAAATAATTTAATTGATATTTAAAATTTTATTTTTTTTATTATTTATCTTGTTTATAATATAAACGCATTAATTAAATACGTATTTTGTTTATATCGTAAATGAGACAAGATATGAAATATTTAAATGTAATATACGAATACAAACGAGACATTTAAAATTTAAAAATTTATATATATCTCATTTATTACAGTATAAATAAGATATTCATTATGTAGTATACACTATAAACTATAAACGAAATATGTAAAAATTTATCTTGTTTTCGATATAAATGTAATATAAAATGATAAAATTTGTCAGTTATAATAACTTTTCCTCACATAAACTTTGCTCTTCTAAAATCTTTCAATAAGCTTATTAAGAATGACGAGTAGTGTATACAACTTTGTAGGCTTTTTTATATAAATAAATATGAAAAAATCTTTATTTATCAAAATACGCACTAAAAAAAATAATTCAAAGAATACGCATGGCCATTTTAAGGGTGACGCACGTGAAGTGGATTTATACTCCATTTCAGCTTCAGCGATCACAAAATGAAGCATACAGCATCAGTAAAATTGCATCTCGCACTCCTCGCACTTGGCATGCACGAAATGGACCAAATCAGGCTCGGCGCACACGACTTGGTCCAACTCAGGGGCAACAACAACGAATTGGCCCAAATCAGTGGCGGCGTCCGCGAAATGGGGTTATCGTGACTGGCGCACACACGAATTGGGGGTGTATTTGTTAAACACGTTGGAAACACAAGAAGTACAAGAAGCACCTTTAATCTTCTTGAATTAATTTTTTACATCTAAACAACTTTTTGGATTTGAACTCCCGTTTACCAAAAGTAACAAATTGTAGCTTTTGTATTTAGTTTTTGCGTTCATTTGATAAATTAAAAAGTTAATTGCCATTCTAACAATTTTGCCATTCAATCTCATTTACAATAAATAAAAGATACAACAAATAATCATCAGAGTTTTTGAATTTTTTTTATGGCTATGTTTTAAAAATAAATATTTTTTTAATATTATTATTAGTACTCTTTGTTAACTTTTAATTTTTATCAATTTTTTATTTATTTTTCTTGTTAATAGTATGAATATTTTTGTTTAGAGTTTTTTTATGTTTACTTATGTATATTATTATATTTTTTTAATAGAATTTTTAGTATTTATTGTTCATATGAATTTTTTTAATTATTTTTATTAATACGTATTTTTTTTACAGAATTTTATTTTTTTTATTTGACTTTGTATATTTTTTACTATATGTTCTTAAATTAGTATATATTTTATTTATTATTGTTAATTTTATAATATAAATTTCATTAGAAGGATATAATTAAATATAAAAAGAGTACTAAAGAAGAGTACTAACAAATTATAACAAAAAAGTACTAAATTTTAACACATAAATTTAAATTCTTTTTAAAAGAAATTATAGTCAAAGAATGTTAAAATAATATAATTTTAAATTATATAAATTTATGTCTATTTTAGTAATTTTTGTTTAAACTTAATTTTGAATGATGTAATCCAAACAACATTCATTTCATTATAATCTATTTTGATACAAAATTACAAACATAAATCATGTTAACACCAAGTCACTTTTTATCAAAATTAAGTTTGTAAAATTAATTTTATATAAATTCTCGTTTGTAAACTCTAATAGAAACACACAGTTGGTTATCAAAGCTGCTGAAGTTCATATGACAACAGTACCACTAGGTTGGCAACAATTTCGCTGCCCCTGATAAGCTTAATTCGCTGTCGTCAGCCACTAAATAGACTCCCATTTCGTAAACGCCACACTTAAAATGATTTCTACTGCTGTCTGCTTCATTTTGTGATTGCTGAAGCTGAAATAGAGTACAAATCCATTTTGTGGTGTCATTCTTAAAATGGCCATGCGTATTCTTAGAATTATTTTGTTTGGTGCGCATTTTGATAAATAAAGATTTTTTTATATTTATTTATATAAAAAAGCCCATCTTTGTAAGTGTACATATCATAATTGTCACATTAAAAAAGGAGTTGTATTATTTGAATACGAGAGTCCGATTTTTTTGCGCATTTGTCGTTTAGTTATTTGTTTAAGTTAAACAGTATAGTATTGACGAGTAATATATAGACGCGCCTCTAACTTTATTTCGTTTACAATGTAAATGAATTAAAGATGTATTTTATTTACTTTATAAACGAAATAACTTATTTATACAATATGTCTGCACTCAAGATATATATAATAATATCTATGTGCCTTATTTTATTTATACTCATAGTAATATTGATGTATCTTATCTTATTTATAATACGAGATATATCTTTAATTAATATGTTTATATTGGAAATGAGATAATAATAAAATATTAATTTATAAATATAGTTTAAATTAAATATATCTGTAAATAAAATATTTAAATTATTTATTTAAAAAATTTCTAGTAACGTACGTTATTCTCTTTCTCTTGGCTAATAATAACTCTTGAATACATAATTTCTAAAAATTTCTTTTATATATATATAAACAAGGTGTTGCAAAATTTAAATACAATAATTTATATCTCAATGGTTTAAACTAATGTGAATGCATCAATACAATGCCACACATGTATAGACTTATTCATTCATTAATAACTTAAGGCAGGGGCGATATCCGTAAACGTGGATATTCACGGAAATATCTGAAAATGGAAGTCGATGAGAATAAAGAGAGCAAATGCTAGTAATGAGTAAATATTTTTATTTTTTTTAGTAATATTATTATTTAGTTAGTAATAATTTATATTTATATTTATTAAAATTTTGTATATATAAATTAATAATTTAATATTTATATTAAATAAATAATAACCAAAATACTAAAAGTTACTGACTTCTAAAAATTTTTCTAAAGTAAAAATCACTTCATAAAAATAAAAATGAAAATAAATATTTTTTCGTAAAAAATTTTAAAATAAAAAATAGAAATTATATTCTTATCTTATGGTAATATTCGTACTGAAGAATATATATATATATATATATATATATAAAATATGCTAAATAATTTCTACTATTTAAACTTTGTTGCATGACAATCTTTTCTATAGAAACTTTGTTGCATGACAATCTTTTTTTTATATATATTATTTTTTATTTTTTAAATTGTATTGTATACTTATATAATACTTGAAAATTTGTCATTGATTAGTTTTATTATTTAATATAATTAAAAATATTTATTTTATTTTAATTATACTAAAACTAATGTAATTTTTATTAAAATGAATAATTTTCGCGTGAGATCCATATAACTATATTTTTCCACAGGAAATAGACATGAGGAGAAATATTTTCCTATAGTAAAGAATAAGAGTAGAGATGAGAAAAAAAAATTCGAAGTGTGAAATAGAGAATAGATAACACTATATATTCTTTCTCCCCTGTATTTTCCTCCCTAATTCAAGGTAAAAGAAAAATAAAAAATTGAGGCAAGAATAATATATATATAAAAGGTATATGAGGCCTCTCAATGCTGTTGAGGGACCCATATTATTAAACACAACTAAAATATATGCATGTTTGAGTTTTTCAACTCTCCTCTTCTTCCAACTCTGAGGGGCTGGGACCCTAAAATCCCATCTACTTATAATAAGCTTCAATAACAGCATAGTGAAGTTGAGACAGTGACAACTTTCTCTTTCTCTCTCTATCTGCTGCAAATTCAGGCATATGTTCCATGCATCATGTAAACTTTGTAAAAAAAATAAAAAAAGATAACAAGAGTTTTTGATATGTCTTCACGTAAATTTTGAGATGGTTTTGGGAATATCTGTAAGGGGGACTTCAATTCCTAAATCAACAAAAATTTAAGAAGATTAATAAAAATTGGAATGTGATCAATACATGGAATAGATAGCGTATTTATAAGAGAGGATGATGATATAGTTATCATTTCTGGATATTACAAGTGATGTAAGATGCAGTTTTTTTTTTTCCTGTTGCAAGAGAAGCGGTAATATTAGGAAGACAAAATAAAAAGTAAAAATTTGTCTTTTTTAGTATTTATTAATTATCGCAACAATTAATGAATGTTAAATAATATAAGTTATGATTATTTTTGACTAATTTTTTTTGGTAACCAAATATTTCCGCAAAAAAAATTACCACATGTTGGGTGGTTATTTGATCTTTGGATAATTCCTGAATTAGTGAGGTGACAAACTATCACTTGCCACCCAAGTCGAGTGTGACAGAGTCGCAATAGTTCTACTTAAGTAGATCGACTAGATTAATCCCATGCAGTTCTTAGACTAATCTGTTTTGTTCTATATTTGTCTTATTAAGTTTATTGATGATGGGGTCAATCCATTTTGGATTATAGCCTTAATCATCTTGGATCATAGTATAAACAAGTTCAATTAATAAATTAATTATTTTTCAGTTTATATTAATTATTGTTTTAAAATTATTTTTTTTTATTTTACATTATAAATTCTAAATATTAAATTTTTAGCCCTAAATTCTAAATTTTGAATTCTAAATCATACCCCTAAATAAATCCTAAACTCTCCAAAAGATGATGGTTAAAAAATTAATTTTATAAACAAATTTAACTAATATTAGCTAATTAATTGATTCTCTATTCTTATTATTTTGAAATGTCAACATTAAATAATTAGAGAGATTAAAATCAAATTTGATTCTTTTAGAAAATAAAATCAAGTTTATTTATAAAGACTAAAATAAAAAATATGTATTTTATAAAATCCCAAACTTAATTATTTAAGGTTTTATTTTTAGTGGTATTATTATATGAGGAATGGGGTTGGAAAGAATGATCATTTTGTAATGTTTACTAATCAACTAACTGAAGGCTAACACATATTATTGCCTAATTAATATGAACAACTCAATACAGTTATGAATATAAATTAGAATCACATTTGACGTCACTACAACAGAAGCGGGAGATGTCTGCGGTAAACTACTTGTGGAATTTTCAACTGCAGCAATTTATGGTACGGTGGATAGCTGCGGTCCCATTCCAAATTAGCCTACCGACGCCAAATTCCTCTAATTTAGTGTCGAACTCAAAATGGTCGTCGCTAACTCCTTTTCAGTTGCAGATAATTTGACCCAAATTCACTTCAGAATATCCACAATCAAGAATTCGAGGAATCCGCCAAAGGAGAGTGCAGAGCGCGCGAATCTCTTCCCTACTCCATCCTATCCCACTCTGTTACTGTTGACTCGCGTGGCTGGCGATCAACCCTTTTCCGCCTACTGTCGACCATTCCCAGAATCAGATTCGTCGGCTCTTCCACGCGCGAATCCTTGCCGCCGTTCCCTTCCGGTCCCAGTACCAGCTGCATCGTGCTTTCCGTCGCCGGAGGGTCCTTTGCCTATCAGCTTCATCGATTTGCCTTTTGGTATGTACAAAACCCCTCTTCCATTGCAAGCTTCCTGCTTGTTCTTCGTTTGTTAGCTCTTTCCACCATATGCCTTTTTTGTCGTTTTAAATTTTAAAAATTAACTAGCATCTGAATAGGATAGAACACAATTTTTAGAAATCTCTCCCAAAGATTAAAGCCGCTAAACTGATCGACGCAAAATACCTGATTTGCAGCGGTTATGCCAGCAGTTGTTGGAAACCGCCGCAAAATGTAATCCCCACCCCTTTATGCATTACGGATAATGTTTCGCTGGCAAACTGTTTAGCGACGGTTTACAAATCGACAATTAAACCGCCGCTATTCTCCGCATGTCCCGTAGTGCGTGTATTTTAAAAATATTTACACGCACCCAATCATTTTTATTTATAATATTCAAAAGTTATATAAAGAATTAAAAATAAGTGGCTGTAAATATTTATAAGACACGTTAAATGTACTTTAAAATTCGAAACATGAAACAAAAATTTCTATATACTAAGATTATAATATATTGTGGATTGATCATGAGCAAAATCTAGCAGACTTGAGTACTAATGGATACATGAAGGAATTAGAATAAGTGAATCTGATGATTTGAGTTGAGGCCAAAGATTTGCCAGCATTGACCAAGCAATCATCATAAGAGAGCCTCTTAAACAATGTTGGGTTGATGATTCTTGCAGATGCAAACCAGCCACAATGAAGGTGTATGTCATGAGGAGCACAACCAGATACACAAGTGTTCACTATTTGCACTATGTATTCTGGGATTCCAGATGTTGAATATTTGCTTTGTGATATGCTTATGTCTTTGCTTGTGCAAGAACCTCCAAATAAAATCAAACCCACACCATGTCAAAATAAACTCGAATCTTATCCTACTGGGTAGAGTCTGTTACTAATAGCATAATTATGAATTACATATTATTATGGAAGATAAATTTTTATTGGATAATATTAAAATAAATATGAATATTATCTTACTGTATAGAATCGGCTATAGAATAGTTGTAAAATAAATACCATGAAACATGAATTTTCTTGAAATGGGATGTGGAAGCCTTGAACCATTTTTTGGTTGATGGAAAGAAAGAAGAATCTGGGGTGAATGACGACCTGAAAATTAAAGTTACTATTATGACAAAATCCTAAGCATTTTTTAAAAGAATAATATAATAAGAGACTGAGACACTATAATATAATAGGTTAAGAGGATTAATTTTTACCTGAATAATGCATTATTTTTCCAACATCATCACAAAGCACAAGGGGGATTATTGTGATGAAGCAGAGGAAGATAATAAGAGGACAAGTAAAAGAGTTTGTGATTGTCATGTTAAGGTCGTTGTTGATGCAACAATGATAGATGAATGATGAGTTCTTTATTTAATTTGCTTATTTGCCAAACTAACTCACTCCCAAAAATTTTAAAGATTGAAAGAGAGAGAGAGAGGAAGTAGGGTTTGTAGGGTTGGTGATTCCTAAGTGCTACATATGCACAAGAATGGTATAATGGTGATGAGTAATTATAAGTGTGTGAGATAGTATTCCTTTATTCTTGGCTTAATGACATTCAAACCATAAGGGTTTTGTTATTTACATTTAATTTCTTACTTCAATTTCACAACGAGACAAATCCAATAATTGATAAGTAAATGACATATATTTTAAAACATCTTTAAATATAGATGTTTAATCTCATTCATTGAATAAATTATAATGTATTAGATTTTTGACAAGTAACATAAATTAAAAATATTATTTTTATTAAAAAAATTATTATATTCTTGAAATTACTAATTTAATTTTGATATCAATTTTTTAATTTGTTTAAAATTTAAACTTTTAACAAAATTTTTATTAGAAGATTGTTTTATTTTTTTATTTTTTATAAATTTTATAATATTATTTTTTTGTTTTCATTTTATTATTGTTTTATATTTTTTATTTAACAAATTTAATAATTTTTTACGAGTTGAGTTTTTTTATAACTTTTATAATTCTTTTAATATATTTTTCTCTAACTTTTAAAAATTTATATTTTAATTTACCAATTTTTATTATTAATCATTCTATTTTTAGTCTATTCATTTTTATTTTTTTAATTTTTTAAATAAAACTTATTGTAAAATTGAGATTTTAGAATAAATTATCAATTTAAGAAATTCGGTCTCAGTTTAAATTAATATTAATTAAATTATTAATATAATTATTTTTTAAATATTTGATTTTATTCATAATTTATATTTTTATTATTAATTTATGTTTTTTAGAGTATATTTTTTAATTATGGCCAAATAAATAACTTAAAAAAAAATATTTTTGTCATCTTTATATGAATGATATCTTTGATATATACTAAAACTATAAGCCTAATCAATCACACTAATGATTTTGTTTACACGGCAAAGATATTTGTATTGTATATATCAAAGGATAATAATATGGTGTTCAATTTGTGCCCGTCTAAAATAAAATAAAAATTGAAAATATATTTAAATAAATTGTGACAAATATAAGAGTATAAAAACAAGACACATGCACAAATATCAATTTCTAATGTCAAAGTTAAGAGTCCTATAATTTTCTAAATTAAAGATATATTTGAACACAAGGTAAAGTTTAATGTATATATATGGATCAAGTCACTGTATGGGTAAATTGTGATAATGTATGAGAGAAATATTTAATTTTATTAACAACCAAAGATTTATATATAATTCTTAGTTTAATTTTACCTGCAGAAAATGAAGTGTTTTATACTTTATATATCGTATTTTTTTAATTATATATGCAACAAATCACATTAAAATCTAATTTTAAAGTTCTTTTAAGAATATACATTTAGGATAATTTAAAAGATTAATTATCAATTCGGTATCCGAAAAATTAAACTTCTGAACAAAATATCCCTAAAAAATATTATCAACAAAATAACTACTGAATAATTTAAAAATATAATTTTGTAACTGATTTTGATATACACTTAACACGTAGTTGTTTATTTTGTGCGATTTATTATTACTTCTTCTGTTTTGAATAAATGTTCACTTTTTAAAATTTTATTTTTAAATAAGTATCTATTTAAGAAATTAATGTATTTTTATTTTTTTCAATCATACTTCTAAATTAGTGGATGGAAAAAAATAAATTATTAAAATAATTAAAAAAGAGTAATTTCGTAACTTATTTTTTAACTTTAATTCTATAACTCCAAGTCTCCAACACATCATATATAGTTTATTTTATTGATTCACCTAAAATGTAAAAATTAAATATTTACTTAAAAATAAATTAAGGAAGTAACAATATAAGGTGTAATTCATATTCATATTTTATGTACATTACGGAGGAAGGATGATTTTTTTCCACATTAATGTATCATGAAAATAGTTAAAGAAAAAAGATATAATAAATATAAAGTGAGTTCTATGGTACTTTTTATTATGATGCCTAAATTACCTAATTTATTTTTAAAGATAAAAAATAAAATATTTAAAACAAAAAATAAAATATTTAAAATTTATTAAATATTATCTATTTGCCTTTTTTAATAAGTTAGGTATAATCTCAAAAGCACCATAATATTTATCTAAATAAAATATTGTCAAACAAAGTAAAGTAAAAAATTTATATATATTCCATGAAAAACATAAAAATCTCTCAAAAAGAAATAAAACCCATGTAGAGTTGTGGCTAGTTAAAATGGTTTTAAGTTTTGACTTTTGACTTTTGACTTTTGACCGACACATTATTGTTTGGTTCAAATTTAACTTGAAAAAAACGCTGAATGAAAAATAACCTTTTTGGTGGTCAAAAAGTAAATTACCATTTTTCTCTGTTCACATTCACAACCTCATCATGCCTGTTTCATTCAAATTCTTCATACGGTATTCCATTTTACCCATTTTCTCTTTCTTTAGTCTTCACAAACATTCAATTTAACATGATGAGCTGTAAGAAGAAAGTTGCTTGCACCCTTTGTCAGAACGAGGTGAATAATATATATAGCTTCTTATTCTTTACCTAAATTGAATGATATATTTCTATTTTTTGATTCTCCTACATATTCTAGACCTATTCAAGTGACATCATTCATTCATGAATGAAAAATATTATTTACATGATATATTAAAGAAAAATTAATACTTTTTCGACAATATTTACATTTTTGTACATAATATATAAATTCTATTATAAATAAAGTTAAATAATTGTAAATACTATTTTAAAAAATATGCAAATATTTATATGAGTAGAATGATATATATGCATGAATGCATCTAATTTATTATACTACCATAGCTTCTATATATATATATATATATATATATATATTTTTTTTTTTTTCAAGTTCAAGTAGATGAGAAGAATGGCTATGAACATGAATTTATCAATCTATTGCAAAGTGCAATTTATAGCAACCTAAGGATTTAGAAGAGAGCCAGGCCACCTGTTCAATATGCATTGCATGGTTTGTTTGATAAAATTTTTTGAAGAAGTAGTGCAGTTATTTATTTGTTGTTTAGTAAATAAAAAAATTATATGTTTATATTTATAATTAAAAAAAAGAAGTATTTTTAAAAATATTTCAAGTAAATTTTTTTAAAATTAATTTTTACTTATTAAAATTAAAAAGTCTAATGTAACTTTATAATTAACTAATTTTTAAATTTAACTATTATGTTTATATATTTATTATAGTTTTTTTATTTTAAAAATTAATTTACCAAACATTATTGTTATTGTTTAATTTATACTTATTAAAAGTTATTTTTAATTTAATTTACTAAATATATATATTACAAATTTAAAAAAAATTATCTTTTAAAAACTAGCTTTCTTAAATTACTTTCAGAAAGTAAAAATTTTATCAAACTAAATCTAATTAAGAAATTAACTACTTTGCACCTTTAATTTATATTTATTAACCATAAAAATTATAATTCGGCAAACATAAAAACAATAAAGAGAATAATATTTCTTCTCTTGTGAAATATTTTAATAATATTTTTCTTTTTTATTTATAAAATATATAATTTTTTATTATGATTAAAATATATAATATACAGACTTTAGTCTATTTGATTAAAATAATTTTAATAATTATTATAATTGTATATATAAATTAGTGATAATTTTTTATTATTTATTCAAATAATATATATTTGTTATTAATGTAATAATTTTTATTTATTTTAAATATATTATCATTAATCATCAAATACGTAAAAAATTAAATAAAAAAGTTTTGTAATAATTTAAAATAAAAAATATATATTTTATATTATGATTATTATTATTTGAATAAACTAAATAATTATCATTAATATATATAATAATCACTATTAAATAATATTTTAATTAAATAGAGTAAAATATATAATTATTTTAATTTTATAGAAGAAAAGAACATATATATATTATAAATAAAAGAAAAATTATTATTTAAATATCTGGAAAAAAATTATTTTCTCAGAATAAAAATTGCGTAAAGCAATATCGTCACACTGTCGAGCGACCCTTGGTCCTAACCCGTAACCCAGACCCCCACGGCCATCCCATGTGTTTTATGAGGTAATTAACTCTATATACCTAACACATTTATGACATACATACATATAATTAAGTTCAGATTTCAATTCCTATCTTGTAAGCTTGCATGATCCCATTTTATTGTATTCACACGTGTTTGGTATGTTATCACTTTAGCCATAAATGCCTATAGTATTTAGCTTTTTTTATTATAAAAATTTGCTTCAAAATTTGATCTCTAGAATTATTTTTAAAATATATGTTTAGTATTTAATTTTTTTACATGTTTTTAAATTTTTCAAAATTTATTTATTGTTAGCATATTTTGGGATTTATTTTATCGGCATCACGAATGAGTACTATTTGGGAGTTTATTCTATACTTTTAACGGTTAAATACTCTTAGACAGTATTTGTTTTTAAAGACAGTACAGAACATAACACTGAAATAGAGACAATAGGATGAAGACACTAAAAATTATTTTTTATGTATTGTATTTGAATATGATGGACAAGACACTAATGTAATGTCTAGTATTATATTTGGATATATATGGACAAGACTAAAATATTATATGAAATGATTAAAATAGCCCCGTAATTTCAAATTTTCTACGTCAATACAAATTAATTTAATAAAAAATGAGAGTATGTAGGAGTACAGACGAAACTTAAAAAAAATATTTGAAGAGGCAAAAAATTTTAATAAAAAAATATATTAGTATTTATATTAAAATAAAATTTATAAATATAATTATTTTATTTTAAAATTTATTATTAATATGTAAGAATATATATGGTTAAAATTAACAAAAAAATAAATTTGATTTTGATTAATAACAAATTTTGTTTAAGTTAATAAGACAAATTAATTTTAAATAAAAAATTAATTTAAAAAAATCCATTTTTATATGAAAAAACAATTAGTTTTTGCATATAAAAATTTATTTTTATTTAAAAAAAACTAATTTTTTTTATCTAAAAACTTATTTTTTTTATAAAAAATTAATTTTTTTTAAATTATATAAAATTAATTATAATTTATAAATTATTTTTTAACATTTTAAAAGATCAATTTTACTTTTGATAATATTTATCTTTTAAAAATTTAAAGATTAATTATTTTTGTTATTATTTTTATTACAAATCAAATAATATAATATAAGGCTAAAATGGTATTGAAGTAAAACGATAAAAAGAAAAGAATTATCTAACCCCAATAAAAAATTCTACAGAAAGGAGAGAATACCTGAAAAAGAAAGAAATAGAGAAAGAACAGGAAGAAAAAAAGTATCTCTGAACAACGTAATAAGAAAAATAAGAAGGGGTAATAATGGAAAAAAAAGAAAACAAAATTTATAAAATTGTCCGTGTCCACTCTTCCAAATCTCGTGTCCATCATTGTCCTTCGTGAAAGAGTGGACACAAAAGTATAAAAAACTGTCTCGGAGACAATATGTCCACTATCCATGTCTCTGCTTCAAAACACTTTTTAAACAAGTGTTGTCCATGTCTCCGTGTCCTGCCCCCGAAAACAAACGCTACCTTATTGTGTTATAAAATAGTATTATTTTGATTCTCAAAATTTATGACAAATTTTAATTTAGTCTATAACATTTCAAATATTCTATTTTTGTTTCAAAAATTTTAAACGGATTTAATGTTATCCTAATGTTAAATTTTTATGAATAATGATCAAAGTGAATGACATAGACATTAACATTATTATTAAGTCATATCTTCTTATTTATATTAGAGAAATATAACCAAAATTTTTTCGTAGTAATACTTCCTCTTCTGATTTCAATCTCCTTCTTGTAAAAAAACTCTCAAATCTTATCAATTAATTATCAAGGATCTAGTATCAAAGGAAAAATTTTTGTATTTGTGATCATTGGTGGGTCAATTTTATTCATGTATTGAAAATAAACATTATTAGCTCTTAAATATGCTACTTGTTCGTATTAAATTTAATAGTGAGATAATATTAAATTTATTTAAAAATTTTTGGGACTGAAATAGAAAATTTGAAACTTTTTTAAATTAACGACATTTGAAATGTTAAATATTAAATTAGGACTTGACCCAAACTTTTTTTTCTAAAGATAGAAATATATTTCATTAAATTTGGTAAATGAAATACAAGGTTCATGTTAGGACAAAAACAATGAATGATGGAGATCTCCCAAATAAACCACACTTAGAAAGAATCTAATAGTAAAAAATAGAAAAGAAAATTGTATAAAGTGAAATTAGACTTCTTTCTAGAGAATAGGACTTGTGAACTAACTCAATGAGAAGCCACATGGAGACGTCGAATCTCTCGAAGGAGTTTACTAGAAACATCGAGAATAGAAGTTGGGGTAGTGTTGGTTCCTTCAAATACGAAGAAATTCCTAGCTTTCCAACAGTTCCAACATAGAATAGCAAGCAGTTGTTAGTTCCGATTATCACCACCTATTGAACGAATCTACTCTGTCGTGGTGTTCCACTAAGACCAAAATTTAGTAATTAGATGAGTGGGGAGGCACGCATAAACTCAAAAAACTATTGGACCAAGCATCTCTTATAGCTGGATATTATATAAGACAGTGAGAAATTATTTCGTCCTCTTCTTAGCAACGAAAACACAATGCCGATATTGCAGAAAATCTTCAGTGAATCTGGACTAGAACCGAAAGCCAATCATAAAGACACTTCTAAATAAACAGTTTGATTTTGTGAGGAAGCTTCATCTTTTAAAAGTTGATCCAAAAAATATTTTACTGTATATAAGTTGAACGAAATTTAAACAAAAAGTATAAAAATAAGTACGCCATTTTATAGCTTAATATTGTATCATATTTTTTTTGTTTGTTCAGTATTCAAACGTTAAAATTAAAATAATATTTTACTGTATAAAATATTTTGAAAATACTTTTTGTTGTAAACAAATATAGAGCGTACTTTTGAAAATAATTTGATAATTCAAGGTATTTTTTGTGTTTTAGTTTACTCATCCTTTGTTATGCTCTAAAAAAATATATAGTTTTTAACTTTACATACATTTTTAAACTTTGTTGGTAGGTTTTTTTTTTTTTTTTTTTTTTTTTTCTTCTGGAAGTTACTTTACTTAGTAGTAAAGAATTAAAGATAGGGTATATATATGAAATAGGAAATTATATGGTACAGATTTAAAGATTTGTTTCCTTAAATCACACTTTCTAAAGCCACATTTTTCACTTAAAACCGTAGCTCTTTACAAAGAAAAAACGTCACCTAATGGAAAAAAGTAAATTAGAAGATTTAAGAGAAGAAATAATTAAGTTATCGAAATTAATAGATAAAAAATTAATGATTTTAACTAATGTTAACTGTAATGACACCGAATTCTTAAAATCAATACAAAATGATTTTTCTCAAAATCTTTATTTTACTATAAGTTTTATTGAAGGACTTCAAAAACCTGAAAAAACTTATTTTTCACACGGAATTTCTAAGAAATGTTACCATGGAAATGATTCCCCACATCTTTATCATACTTTTAACCCACAATTAAATTCTATAGTAGATATGCTTGAAGAAATATTAGTATCTATAAAATTTCAAAGAAATAAGGAAAAAGAAAATCCCAAAGAAGAAAAATTTCAAAATATAATCAACATAACAGATTTAAAAGTAAAACCACCACTAAAATTATGAATATTGAAGAAAAATTAGAAGAAGTTACAATGCTTTTTAAACAATTAAAAATGGCTCAAGAAAATAATATTATGGAACAGGAATTTCAGATAGAAGAAGATTTAGTAAATTCTGAAAATATAGAAAATGAAGAACACATCCTAGATTATTCAAGTGACGAAAAACCAGCAATTCCAATACAAGTAAAAAATGAAGCTGGAACATCTAGGGATAATCAATCTCAATTTAAATGGGAAACAGGTTTTGATAATTATGCTTTTAAAAAAGGATTTATAAATAAAGATTCAAAATATACAAAAACACCATCAAAATACGTTCCTAAAATTCAGGAAATGGAAGGAGAAAGAATGCTCGATTTAGACTGTAAAAAGAATGAAAAAGAAATTTTCGAAAACTGGTTGAATTCCTTCTTATTAGAAGCCTTTACTAATCCAAAACTTAACGAATTATCTGGAAGAGATATTTGGAATTACATAGGGTTTCATACTAAAGGAGCTATAAGAGATTATATGACATCAATAGAAAACCAAATAATAGAAGAATTAGCAACAAAAACAACAGCTTATGATAAGATATTATATATAATTCTATATAAAGAATTTTTTGGAAAAAAATATTATAGATCATAAACAAGAAGTCTATAATAAAGAATATCAAGAAGCAAAAAATCATTTAGCTAACATTCAGATATATGATCTATGTAATGTGGAGTCTTATATATGTGAATATAGAATACATTATTACAAATTAAAAGAAGAAGATAAAAATCATTATCTTAGTATGTATATAACAAAACTTCCATATCCTGCTAATGAATTTATTATGGGAAGATTTATAAGAGAAATAAATAGAGGAACAATTAAAAATAATTTTGGCAGAGCAACCTCTGCAATAAGAGAGGAAATAAAAGAACGTTGTATGCAAGAAGCAACTCAAAAAAGATTTGCAAATATAATTAGAATTTACTGTCAGGATAATGAAGAGATACCTCAAAAATATGGTCTTAATAAAAATTTTCAAAGAAAAAGAAAATATCAATTTAGAAAAAGAAAATATTATCCAAACTGGAGAAAAAAGAGGTATTTTAGAAAAAGAAATAACAATAAAAATAAAAGACAAAAAAGTGATTATTGCCCAAATAAAAAAGAAAATTGTAAGTGTTGGTATTGCCAAGAAGAAGGTCACTATGCAAATGAATGTCCGAAAAAGAAGGATAAAAAGGATCTTACTAAACAAATAGAAATTGCTAAGTCCTGTTTTATGGAACCATTAGAAGAATCTGATGATAACTTAGACTATATTTTTGAATATGTCTCGGAAACAGACTCAGAGACTGAGTAATAATGCTACATTTATTACTATAAAAATAACAGAAAAGTTTATAAATGCTTTCATAGATTCTGGAGCAACGCAATGCTTTGCTAGTTCAAACATAAAACTTGATTGGAAAAAATTAAAAAAACCATTAAGAGTTAGAATAGCTGACAAATCAATACATAAAATTAACCAAAAAGCAGAGATGGTTGAAATTTTTATTCAAAATTATAGGTTCATTATTCCATCTATATATATGTTAGACTCTGGAATGGATTTTATCATAGGAAATAATTTTAAAACTATATCATCCATTCATTCAAGAATTAACATATATAGTTTTAAAAGCACCACACGATTCTTCAATAAATCAAAAATCAAAACGTATAAAAATACCAACTACCACTATAGATAAGATCTTAAAATTTAAAATATTTTCTATATTAGAGACATGTTATTTAAATCTATACTTTCAGATAAATATCCCAAAAAATAGTCTTGAAATAAAGATAGAAGAACTTTTGGATGAAATTTGTGCTGAAAATCCTTTAGATGTTAAAAATACAAATAACGAATTAGTAAGTATTAAATTAAAAGATCCTACAAAAGAGATAAATGTTCCAAATAAAATTCCTTATTCCGCAAGAGATAGAGAAGAGTTTTCATTAGAATGTAGAGATCTTTTGGAAAAAGGAATTATAAGATTAAGTAAAAGTCCTCATGCGGCTCCAGCCTTTTATGTCGAAAATAATAATGAAATTAAAAGGGGAAAACGAAGAATGGTTATTAACTATAAGAAGATGAATGAAGCAACTATTGGTGATGCTCATAAACTTCCAAGAAAAGATTCTATTTTAGAAAAAATCAAAGGAGCAACTTGGTTTTCATCTCTTGATGCAAAATCAGGATATTGGCAGCTTCGTTTAGACGAAGAAACAAAGAAATTAACTGCTTTTACTTGCCCAACAAAAGAATCAACAAGTGTGTTACTCTATGAATGGAATGTATTACCATTCGGATTAAAACAAGCCCCAGGTATTTACCAAAGATTTATGGAAGAAAATCTAAAAGAGTTAAATGAATTTGTTTTAGTGTATATTGATGATATACTAATTTTTACAAAACAGGATAGAGAAGATCATCTTCAAAAATTATTAATAGTTTTAGAAAGATGTAAAGAAAAAGGATTAGTTCTTAGCAAAAAGAAAGCAAGAATAGCAAAACAAGAAATAGAGTTTCTTGGATTAATTCTATCTACTCAAGGAAAGCTAAAACTTCAACCAAATGTCCTAGAAAAGGTAAATTTATTTCCTAATAAAATAGAAGATAGAAAACAATTACAAAGATTTTTAGGATGTATAAATTATATTTCAGATCAAGGATTTTTAAAGAATATAACAGAATACACTAAAAGCTTATTTCCAAAAATAAGTACTAAAAAAGAATGGAAATGGGATGAAAAAGATAGTATGCAAATTCAAAGGATTAAAGAATTATGTGAAAAACTTCCAGAACTTTATATTCCAGAAGAAAATGACTACTTAATAGTAGAAACAGATGCTTCAGACATAACCTGGTCAGGATGTCTAAAAGCTAAGAAAGCTATAAAAAGTTTGGAACAAGGAAAAGAATCACTAGATTCTAAAGATTCCCCAAAGGAATTACTTTGCAGGTATATTTCAGGAACTTTTACTCCAACAGAACAGAGATATACCACTCATGAAAAGGAAACTCTAGCAGCAATTAAATCTCTTAAGAAATGGAAAATTGATTTACTACCAAGAGAATTTACATTAAGGACAGATTCAAGCTACCTAACAGGTTTCATACGATATAATTTAAAAGTTGATTATAATCATGGACGATTGGTAAGATGGCAATTATTTTTGTTACAATATCCAATAAAAATTGAATATATTAAGGGTGACAAAAATGTTATTGCAGATACATTAACAAGAGAATGGAGTTCGTCTACAACGCATTAGATCAAGAAATTCAGAAATACGAACAAGAACTCGAAAAATGCAAGCATTGTCAGCAAATAAGGACACAGATCCAATCCCTCAAGAAGGCCATCGAAGCAATGAAATCAACACAACAACCACAACCATCAGAGCTCAGCCAGCTAAGCGTGGTGGACAAATCAGGTGAAGAAAAAATTCCAAAAAATAAAACAATTGCTGAAATTATCAAAAAATCCACCCAAGATAAAAAATATTATGTAATTTATAATGGCCCCATGAAAGGAGTTTATGATGCCTGGGAAAAAGCAGCACCATTTACACATCAATCAAGGATAATTCATAAAGGAGGGTTTTTAACACTGGAAGAAGCAAAGGAATCTTTCAGGGAATATGAAGCTCTTCATCTAGAGCAAACCCTAAAAAGAGCAGATAAAGCTCCAATTCAAACCCAGAGAACAGGGATAATAAGAAACATTCCTACAAGGGCTGAAATCAAAGAAAAGAAAAGGGTCTGTAGATCAAATCTCAGGGAAACCCTTAATATAGTCCTAAACTGGACTGAAGAAAAAAGAGCAATTTTGGGATATTATCCTATTGCCAAAGAACAGCTAACAAAGCTGGTTATATTTCCAGATGCATCCCCATCGGACACCTATCAGTTTTTCCAGTATGGATTAATTGATACAATTTTAATTTTTAATGATCTAAAAATTATTAGTGAGTTTCCTGCAGGATTCGTTGATACAGTGAAGAGATTTAAAAATATGATTGACAACGTAAATCCAAGGGATATATCCCTAAAATTTACGAACAGTTAACCTATTTTTAATGAAGAAGAAGAATGCTTGGTTCCAGCACACCAAGTAATATTCATGTCTGTCTTCCCAGGAAATTTTCAACCAATTGATCAAGTTCAAGATTTAACAATCTACAGTCATGAAGGAAGGCTAGCCAGCACACTAGCAAGGGTCTTCGAAAGAACTCAAAAGATAACAAGGGAATCTCACACAAGAATTAATTATAAAAGCAGAAATACTTTGCTTGTGTCTAGTAAAAGGAATGAAATTGAAGAAAGAGAGATGAGACTCTTAGTGGAATTTGAATCAGCATTCTACAACTTATCTGGACTCTTAGAAAAGCTCCCTGAAGGGATAAAAAGGAATCTCTGCTATTTGATAAAAGACAGAGAAGACCACAAGTGCCAGCTATGCGTCTCAGAGTTATCTGAAGAAAGCAATAATAAAACGGAATCAACCCACATGATAAAGGAAGAAGACAACGCATCTGAAGGTCACATAATGAAAGAGGAAGACAGCACATCTGAAGCATCTCTCAACATTATTGCATAATAACGTAAGCGCTTAGGTCATAGAGCACCAACAATGTAGCTGGTGCAAGATAATAAACAATGACGTAAGCAATGACGTCATAAGAAGGGTAAGGATGGGAATTGTCCATCAGACCCAACCATTATAAATAGGTTGCTTAGGCAATTGTAGAAGGCATCAGAAAATAGAAAGCAGGAGGTAAAGAGTACTCAAATGCTAGGAGAGCAAGGAGGAAGCTACCGAGGCGATTCTATGATCTGAAGAAGAATTCCCATTAGGGAAAAATAGTTCTAAACTCCCATCTGGAGTTAGTATTTACAATCTCCCCTCTGGAGATAAAAACACCTTATGTAAAATATATTAAATAAAAGAAGTTTTTCTCCAGAAAGGTATGTATTCATTCTAGTCTTTCAATTATGAATTATTTAGAAAGTTTAGAATTAACAGAAGAATCTGATTATTATAGATTAACTGCTTTATTAGATAATGAAAAACAGGCTGTTTTAAAAACAGAATTAAATCTCAAATCAAACGAAAATTTTAATAAACAAAACCTTTTAAAAGAAGTTTTTAATAGAAAAAATATAATATACTATGGAAAAATTCAACTTGAAGCCCCTATAAAGATAAAATCCGCCAATGGAGAACTTGAAATAGCTTTGATAAATGATGAAGAATTAAGTAAACAGATTGAGAAAATTAAGGATCAACAAAAAAGATCTAAAATTGGATGGATTCATATTAGTACTATACAAGTCTTAATCAAATCTACATATATGAAAGGAATTAATTCACCAATAAGCTTAGCAATCTGTGACAAAAGAATTACTGATGACCCAATAGATCAAATAATTGGAATTGTTCATGGAAACTTGGCAAACGTAAATGTTAAATTTAATGCCCATCTGGGATATGCTATACCTTTATCAACTGAAAATCTTGGAAGATCTATAAGTCTGGCTTATAAATTTCACAGAAAGAATCTAATGGAACAAGATGATGAACCATTTTCAATTACATATGCAATAAATTATGCTTTAACAAATAGCCATCATAGTATAATATTTAAAAACAGAGAAAGAATTTATGTCGATGAATTATTTCAGAAAATTGTAAAAACAGAAATACCAAAATATAAAGCTATTGAAAACCCAGTTCTATTATTAAAAGAACCGTCAGGAAAATTAGTTTCATCGAATTTTCAAATTAGAGAATCTAAAATTAATAGCCCTTTAAGTCTATCTAAGTTGAAGATTAAAGAAGAAAATTCTGAAATCAAAGAATTAACAAAAAAGGTCGAAAAATTAAATGAAACCCTAAACACTAAATTATGACAATAAATAAAGAAGAAATATATGTAACTTATCAAGACAAGAAACAAGAGCTCTTTGAAAGAGAAAATCGTTTGAATTATTTACAGTTTTCTGAAATAAATCAAAGAGCATTTGAAGCTCTAAAAATAATCTATGACAAGTTAAAAAGAGAAGTTGAAGAGCTAGAAAAATTAATAGAATCTCTAGAAAATAGTGATGAATCAATGATAGAGTTTGCAGAAATTTTAAAATAAATAATGAAGCATAAAAAGATTGAAAAACCAGAAAATAAAATAAAAAGAAAAAGGGTAGAAAAATTAAAAAGTAAAATAAAAGAGTATAAAAAGGAATTAAATAACCTTCAGATCGAAATTGATGACCTTATAATAAAAAGGATAGAAATAAGAATAAATATAAACAAGTTGGAATTAAACTTAAAAAATTTATAAATGCCTGGAAAACCATATTATGACTTAAAAGAATTAAAGCTGTTGAAAGAAAAAATGGAAAATGAAGTTGAAAAATTAAGAAGGTATTTAGAAACAACAGAAAGTGTAGAAATAAAAGAAGTTTTTGAGGATTTAAGAAATTATATTAAAGAAAAAGACAAACAGATAAAAGATTTTATATACAATAATCCATGCAAAAAAGAATATTATAAACTAAAACAAGATTGAAAACTATAAAAAAAAAATGGTATCATATAGTAAAAAAGATTGCAAAATTGGTATCAGAGCCAAGTTAACGATTAAGGGTAACACTTTCTCTTTAAGCAACACTTTTAGTGATACACTTTTAAACCAAATAAAAACAAAAATCTGTAAATCTGTACCAAAGTGCATCTGTACACTAGATGGACCATATGAAATATATTATAGTTATTAGATTAACTCAAATGAGATTAAATACGATTAATAAATAATATACAAATAATAATGCGTTTAATATAGTCATCAATTTTATTAAAAAAATATATTTAATAAATAAATTAAAATAATTAGATTTTATATAATTATAAAAAAATATAATATAATTAAAAAAATCGTATACAAACAATTTTTTTAGAAAAATGAAATCATAATTAATAAAAATGTTCCACGTTTAAATTACAACGCCAGTTCCAATTTATAAAGACATTTTTTTTGTTTTTGCTTTTATTTTTTTGGTCTTCTGTATTTGAGTTCTTATCATAAATACCAAATTAAATATAGTTTAAATATTTGTAGGCTGGACACAACCATTTAAGAGTAATAATAAATTACCTTTAAGTTCTTTAAAATATTTTTACTAATAGTAAACAAAAATATAAGTAAAACTAGTTTCTGGAACTTTCGAAAAATAAATGTTTTATTAATTTAACAAATTGAAAGTATCAGAATAACAAATTAGAATATAGAAGAATAAACTCATTCCCTCGATTTAATTAAAGATGGAGTATGAGTATCCAAATTATATCTCTTCCCGTCCCAATTCAAGAAACTAAAGCAAAAATAGTGGGTCATGCTTTGCTTTTATTGGGTTAAAATGTGAAGGGCCAAAATGGGCCAATAGCCTAAAATTGCATACATGGATGTTCTCCAATGTTTTTTATGGACTCGATTGTTGGAGTTTAGACCGTATAAACATGAATCCTAGAAATGGTGGCTAGGTTAGTGTGTGTGATTGTGTTTGTATGACAAAAAAAAAAAAAAAGACCATATAAATATTAAAAAATGCAGGAAACCATGAAAAACCATGAAATTTAATTGTCATGGTTACTTGGGTTATTCAATAGTATTTTTGAGTTTGATCTTTAATGCTGTATTTAGTTAGTGTCTTTAATACATAAGAATATAGATACAAATATAAAAAATATATATACATAAAGTTAGACAAGTATTTGGTGATAATGTATATAATATATTAATACAAATTAAATATTAATTTTATTCTCTTCAGAATAAATCATTATTACTACCGTCACCATTATCATTTAGTGCTTTCCACCATCACCACCACTAATATATTAACATCAATCCAAGCAAGAACTCTATTTCAATTATCAATAAAATAATTCTTAATTCTTTAAAAAAAAATAAAACAGACATGAAAAAAGGAAAAAAAAAAAAAAGAAAAAACAAAGGTGCCCATGACAAATTCCACTTTTTAATTTAAGTGTGGAAGGAGAAATGGTGTAGTACGTAATTATGGAGTGTATAGGTGCTTTACGCGACTGTGGTGTTAGGAGTAAAAATCGGACCGTCCGATTTTTGAGTACACAAATCGGATTTGTGTACTCCAATTTTTTTTAATTTTTTAAATACAAGTCGGAGGGTCCGATTACCTTCACCAAAATTTAAATTTTCTTTTCCACACTAGTAAACTTAAAATTTTTTTACAAAGAAATCGGATGGTCCGATTTCTTCATTCCTTGTTTCAGAAAAAATTGTCCCATATTCATGTCTAACACTCACAGTTTTCATAACGATGCACAACACACATATATTTTTCATATCCAAAAAAATTAGCCGACAAATTCTCATACTCTTTTACAGTGAAATTGGAAATTTCTTTTTTAATGGACCCTTTATTTTCATTTAGCTCCGATATTGCCTCTTATATCATCTAAAAAAAAGCACAAAAGGGAGCAAAAAATTAAAATCGAAAGAAGAATAGCATATGCATTATGATCATTTCAATTCCAAAGAAAATAAGATACTGAATAAGAAAAATAAAAAAGATTTAAAATTTGGAGAAAAGTAAGGAAAAAGAGCTAGCAGTATATAAGGAAGGTATGTGCGGGTGTGGAAAGAAGGAAGCAACTTGAGACGCTGCTAAACGAGGGAGAAAACATGGCGTGTTTCGAGGGAGAGGGACAGGTTGGATTCAGCGAGCTGAGACAAAAGAGAGTCTTTGAGGTTAGCAATGATGCGATTTTTTATAGAATGTTCGTCATCGTTGGAAAGAGATTGAGCAGGAGAATGAGGTTTCTCTTCTTCGTCCATAATTGGTGCCAAGCGTCAAGGGACTTTGATTATTTGTGTGTGTAAAGTACCATAAAAGTGGCGAGTAAGGGCGAATAGAGGCCAAAGCGCGAACAGAGGTGGCAAACTAGACGGAACGATTGGAAGCGATGGCGAGGAGTGACTGAGTGGAGGGGTGGAGGCTGGTGTTGGTGTTTGTGTCGCCGTTGTGACGAAAGTGTAGCAGTGAACTGGTTAGAGAGTGACGAGAGTTCAGGGTATACATGATTTTGAAAACCGGACCGAACCGACTGGTCAAATTGATCAAATTGGGAACCAATAAAAACAATCCGGTCCAATGTCTAAACCGTTAGTTAGAGAATTGCCCAAAAATCGATTTAGTTCTTACTAAACTACTCCGTTTTGCTTGCTTTAAAAAAAAATGGACCCCACATTTGAGTCACGTCTCACGCCCCCTTCCCCCCAAAACCCCTCCTTTGTGCGTTTCAAGCTTTCAGCAAAGAAAGGGAATCCAAAACCAAAACCCTTCTTCAAAGTTCAAAGCACCCATAACTAAAACCCTAGCTTCTTCAATGGTTCCATCACCGCTGTCCGTGGTTGTTGGTGCCTCTGCAGCTTCCCTCTTCCCTCCGTGGTTGTCTATTTTAACTCGCCACGTCGTCCATCCTCCCGCAGCTTCTCTGTTCGAGCTGCTCGCCGTCGTCTCGTCGTCGTCCTGCTCTCTGTCATGCTCCCCCCTCGTCGAAGGTTAGTGGCACTGTTTACAAGGTTTCTTTTTCCTTTTATGCTCTGTTCTAACTTTTGCATGTCTGATTTGAGTGATTTGTGAATGTGAAATCATTGATTTTGTGTTGTTATGCCGCTGTTTTTTAATTTTTGTTGCTGATTGTTCTTGATTTGTGAATGTAAAATCATTGATTTTGTATTGTTATGCTGTTGCTGCTATTTTTTAATTTTTGTTGCTGATTATTCTTGATTTTTGAATGTGAAATTATTGATTTTTTGTTGTTATGCTACTGCTGCTGCTGTTTTTTAAGGTGATTATTTGTTATTGTGTTTTAATTTTTGTTATTGATTTATGAAATTATTGATGAAAATGGCTTTGTTATGATTTTTGATTTCTGATTTCAATATCATTGTTGAAAACTTGAGATTATTGATGAAAATGGCTTTGTTATGATTTCTTATTTCTAATTTTTGCATTGTTCTAAAAATCGGACCGAATTGATCAGTTAAACTGGTCTAACTACGAACCGATAATATTAACAGTTTAATTAGACATGTAAAACCGTTGATAAAAATTGGCTGGTCGGGCTGAACCAGAACCTGGCCGGTTTCCACGAAAACCTCCGTTTCTTTTTCCCTTTCTTCCTCTCTTTCTTTCATTCACACTGTGTTTGTTTAGATCAAGGTTTTGAAAACCGAACCGGTCATCGAACCATTCTAGTTACTGGTTTATTAGTTTACAAGTTCAATCGATTTGACCGTGATTGAATCGAAAAAATCGTTTTATAATAAAATAATAAATAAAATATAAATAAACACACCAAAACTATATGATCTTATCAATTTATAAACTCAAGTTTTTTTAAACTCTCTTAAAATATATGTTTCCAAGCACTTTTGTCATCATCATCTTCAGCTTTACATTCATCACTCAATTAAAGAATCCACAATCCTAATCCTCTATAATTTCTTTTGAAAAAATAAAATTCCATTCAAAAAGGAAACCATAGCTCTAAGTAATTGAGAATATTTGTGAGACTCAGCACCAAGACATAGAACAAGTATACATATAGAGTAGTACCAAACATTCCAATTCTCAATTCCATGAATCATAAACAAAAGGGTGTCTAAATATTCACAGAATCAATCAAATTCAACATTAAAAAGCATCAAAAACCAAATTTTGCAGTTAAACAATGAAGTAAAAAAATTAGAAATGAGAGTGTCTTGAACCACCGACTTCTGCATAAGAGAAATACACTACCATCATCAACATCACTCCCAGGACCTCCAACAACAGCATCATCTTCATGATTTCCTTGCTCTAAATCAATAACATGGAACATTTGCGGTTTCTTAATTTTTTGAAAGCATCAATCTGGTTTAAAATTAAAACACAGCAACAAATAATCACCCTAAACTCTGAAATTAATAAATCTATAAAAAAAAATTCAAAAATAGCATCCTCATAAATTAAAAAACAGCAGTAGAGTAACAAACCCATTTTAGCAATAATTTCGACAACACAAAATCAATTTTTTTGATTGATTTCACATTTAGAAAATCACTAATCAGTTTCAGAACAGACACAACATAGCAATAACAATACAATCCAATCACAATATCACAGCAACCCACTACCCAATAATCTCAACAAACAACATCCTAAATATAATGCATTACTGTAACAGAGTAATAGATTCTGCACAAATTGAAATTTTCATTCTTGTAAACATTATATATAATGATCTTTTTTGGTTTCTTGGACCTGCTCTATAATGATTATATTATATGTGACAAATTTTTTTTTTTTATTGTAAGCCCAACACATGTAAAAACCTGAACACGCCCAATATAGCACACAGAATCAGACAAAAATGAACATTTTTTGCACTATGAAATCAACAATGAGTAACATTAATGATATAAACATATAAACAATGTCATTGATGCTAACATAATACTTACAATTGTTTCAAGTCAGTTTCAAATTAACAACAATCAAATACTACTCAAAATTAAACAATATTAGAAAACTTCTTCAGCCAAATCCTCATAAAGAAGTTGTTATCTTCAAAATCTTCTTCCCTAAGAACCAAACATGTGAGATCCTTCAACAATGGATTTTCCTCTGTGCAATAATGTGTCAATGAATGGCCACACAAGTTTATTTTCCAGTGAGGTCCTTCAACAACTAATATTTTTTTGTGTGAAATAGTCCTCACTAACTAACTGCAGAAGCATGAAAAGTACAAGTAAGACAGCTTGCAAGTAGAGCTAAATAAACAGAGTACAAAAACCCTAAAAAATAAAGCTTAATCTTCATTTGACTAAGAAGTAAGAACACATCAGCATGTTAATTCAGAGAAGCTGTAGTTATAAAACTCAACAATTTTGGGTTCAATATGCCTCACATATACACACATCATACACGGAAAGATCAATCACAAAATGAAAATCATTTAATAATGCTTCAAATGGGTGTTGATCCGGTCTGTATACGAATGGTGTTGCTGAATGAAATGATGAATGTAGAAGCAACAATTAATCATACTTCAAGTAATAACAGCAAGGTTTAGAAGTTAGAACCAAGAATTAATCATACTTCAATAATTATTATTACAACAAATTAGATTTATACCTAGGGTTAGTGGAAGACAGGGAAGAATGCAGAGCTGGCGGCGACAGGGACAGTGACTGGGGTGGAAGGGTAAAACAGAGCTGGCACCGGCAGGAAGACAGTCGCGACGGCAAGGAGTGGTGGCGGTGGCTGCGATTTCCACGGATGACTTCGCGATGGAAAGGGCTGTGCGAATCTCCAAGCTGGCTCCAGGAACTTGCGACGGCTGCAGTGGCTGGACGGAGGTTGCGCCGGAAGCTCAAGGTGGAGACTCGAGGCGTGGGAACTGAGTGCGAGAGGTGAGTGGAGGGCTGGAGGGTGGAGGCTCGACAGTGGGGGCTGGGTGAAGACTGAAAACTGAAGGCTAGGGTTCATTTTTGGATTTGTGGGCAAAACGCAGCGTTTTTGGCAAAATATTAAAAATCGGCTAGGTCACAGTTCGGTTTGATCGACTGGTTCTCATTCGATTCAGTGGTTCAACTACGGTTTTTAAATTTAGCAATTTTGCCTTTTGTTCGAACCGTATTGTTAACGGTTCCCGATTCGACAGTTCAAACCGATTTTCAGAACATTGGTTTAGATAGAAAATAGGGAGGTTCCAACACGGAAAAAAAGAAATAGGAGGGAATTATGAAGTTTTCCCGTTTGTTTTTGAAAGAAAATGTCAAGGAAAATATACAACAGTGTCAAAAAGTGAAAGGGCCACCAACAAATTTTCTCCCCAACTTAAGCGAGAAAACGGAAGAAAAAAATTCGTTCCACTCCATAATTCTATAACTTAACTCATTTTTTCTTCCATTTTTTCTTCCAAACAAACAACATAAGCTAAGTTTGGCAAAGTTTTTTCAAGAGGTGTTCCTCATCTTATGTTTAGTAAATTAAAAAGTTCAAGTGCTTGTGTTTGTGACTTTTAAAAGTTAGGGATGTTTTTGAAAGTACCTAAGCGGGAGCTTTTCAAAGCTGGTTTGTACTTATCAAATTTTAGAGTAATTACTTAAATTAGTCACTAAAAATTTTAAAATCGGACATTATGTACAAATCAATTCCCAACATTTCTCTCTGTTAGACATAACAGTTCTCCGTCAAAAAATAAAATTAAATAAAATTATTATTATTATTATTAATTATACAATAATACTGTACTATATTTTTTGTATTTTTTGGACAAAAATAATGATAAATTTATTCATTAGATTCTTATATATATATTGTCACTCAACAATAATAATAATAATAATAATAATAATAATAATAATAATATTAGAGATTATTCTATAGAAAATTCAAGGTTAAAACCATTTGATATTTTTGTATTTAATATAATTAAAAGATGTGCTATGTAAAAAAATATGTTTATATTAAAAAATATGTATTAAAAGAAAATATTTCAATTTGGATTTATATTAAATACATATTTTTTAATACAAACATATTTTTTAAAATAGTACATTTTTTGATTATATTAAATACAAAAATATCAAATAGTTTTAACTTTGAATTTCTTGTAAAATAATCTCTAATAATTTTATTTATTATTATTATTATTGAGTGACTATATATATATATATATAAAAGAATTTAATGAATAAATTTATCATTATTTTTTTTAAAAATACAAAAAATATAGTACAATATTATTTAATAATAATTATTTTATTTTATTTTATTTTTGAACGAAAGACTATTATGTCTAATAGAGAGAAACGTTAGGAATTGATTTGTACATTAGTTTTTTTGGGGGCTAAAATGTCCGTTTTTAAAATATTTGGGGATTGATCAGGGTAATTACTCTGTCGAAAAATGAACTGGGGACTGATTTGTCTGCCGGAGTAAAACCTTGGGGATTGATCTGTATATTAATTTTTCTTGGGGACTAAAATGTCCGATTCTAAAATCTTTGGGGACTGATTTGTGTAATTACTCCAAATTTTATTTATTTTTTCGCACATATTTCCTACTGTTATATTGCCATTGAAATCCTCGTATATTTTTAACTTTTCATCCTAACCTTCACAAATTCTAACACAGTTTTCATATATTTTTTATTTTTCAACCTAATCTTCACAAATTTCAACACAAATACATCTCTATCACGTATTAGATAATGAACTTTTATCAATTTATATTATTTTTTGTAAGTTGTTTTTGTATTTTTTCTGTAGATCTATTATGTTTGTTTGTTGTTTTTTATCTGTTCTTTGAAATGTGAAGAGCTTGACTTGGTTTATGAAAACTAATAATAAAATTTTCCTTGCATAAACATTAGTCAAAATTATAATAACATGTATATACATATGTAAATATAGATATATAATCATAAAAGTTGTTTATTTGAGATATGTGTCCCATTTTTTGTAATCTGTAAGAGTGAGCCAATATATATAGGTGGGTAATGGTCTAATAAACTTATCCAGTACTAACATTGGATTACATACAAATTTTATTATTGACTAATGATAACTCTATTTATATTAGTACAATCAAATAAATATTTAAACTATTAGTCTCTAAAATTTGAGTTAGGTAATTTAGTATTTTTAATGATGATGTTTAGGATAAAATAATTTTTTACGATGTTTATATAAAATTTTAAAGTTAAAAAATAAAAATTTATTTATTATATTTATGTTTATTATGAATTTTTTATTTTAAAATATTATATAAAATTTTTAAAAATTTAAAAAAATAAATTATTTTTCATTATAAACATGTTTATTATAATTTTTTTAAATTTTAAAAAATGTTTTACCAAACACAATTATAATATTTATGCTTATTAAAAATCATTTTTAATTTAATTTTACTAAACACAAATGCTACAATTTTTAAAAAATTATTTTTCATAAACTACTTTCAAAAAATAAAAATTTTATCAAACTAAATCATAAATTAATTATCTTTCAATATCTTTTTATCTTATTTTTCTTCTATCCAAAGTCCAAACACACCAATAGAAGTTAAATTTCACCTCAATTTCCTTCGTTTTTATTTCTTTTCACTCAATTTCACTTCAACACCAGCCTCCACCCCTCCACTCAGTCACTACTCGTCATCGCCTCTGGTCGTTCCGTCTAGTTCGCGGCCTTTGTTCACGCTTCGGCCTTTATTCGCCCCTACTCGCCACTTCTGTGGCACTTTACACACACAAATAATCAAAGTCCCTTGACGGCTGGCACCAATCATGGACGAAGACGGGAAACCTCATTCTCCTCCTCAACCTCAATCTCTTCCCAACGACAACGAACATTCTAGAAGAAACCGCATCATTGCTAACCTCAAAGACTCTCTCTTGTCTCAGCTCGCTGAATCCAACCCCTCCCTCTCCCTCGAAACACGCCATGTTTCCTCTCTCATTCAGCAGCGTCTCAAGAAGATGTTTCCTTCTTTCCACACCCCCACGCACCCTCCTTATGCACTGGTAGCTCCTTTCCCCTACTTTTCTCCAAATTTTCAATATTTTTTATTTTTCTTATTGAGTGTCTTATTTTCTTTGGAATTTAAATGATCATAATGCACATGCTGTTCTTCTTTCGATTTTAATTTTTCGCCCCCTTTTGTGCCTTTTTTTTTTTTAGATGATACATAGGGCAATATCGGAGCTAAATGAGAATAAAGGGTCCACTGAAGAAGAAATTTCTAATTTCATTGTAAAGAAGTATGAGGATTTGCCATGGGCACATAAGAAGATTTTGGGTATTCAATTAGAGAAGCTTTGCCAGGATGAGGAGATTGAGTGTAATGAGGGTGGCAGATATGTTCTACAGGTTGATGGTGATGGAATACATGGTGATCGGAAGGGGAGACAGGAATGTAAGAGTAAGAGGAAGAAGAGAGGAAAGAAGAGAAGTCAGCATAGCATGGATGGAGGTGGAGAGCGAAAGCGGAAAAGAGTAAAAATCTGTGAAGAGGTTGAGAAGAGTGATAAGCCTAAAGAGGGAAGAGATGAGGCACAACATCAGGTTTATGATTTAGGTGATGTTAGGACTAATGAGCCAATTAGTGTGGTGAAATGGACAGAAGAGAAGGGGGAAGAAGCACTTGACCAGTCAGCTGAAAGGGTTGGAGAGCAGAATAAATCACAAGGGGCTGGAGTTGTAGAACAATATGTTGAAGCAGAGCCTCTAGCACAGGAGTCACAGGATCAGGTATTATGGTGTTTCTATCATTTTTGGCATGTGCTGTTGGTACTTGATAGTTATCATTCATGTGGTGGGGCTGTTAGTTGTTAGTGCCCTTTTATTGGAGCTCGTTTACTCGTTATATCCAAGAATTTGCTTGATTAGAGAGTTTTAGGAAAGCTTTTTATAAGATAAGTGTCCTATCTTTCCCTGCTACAATATTGGGATTTGCGATGCTTTCATTCAATCTAGAAAAGTCAAATTATTTAATAATGTGTACTTGGAGTTAATTTGATGACATTTGAAGCTTTCCTATACAGGACAGTATTGGAGAACAATTGGCATTTTCTTTCGTATATATTTGTGCCTTTCTTTCTGTTTTCAATAAAGGGAAGCTTAGTGCTATAAACTTTCCACTCTGCCCAGAGTTCTTGGAAGGGTTGGATCCACTATGTAGAGGCTAATTTAACCCTACTCTGGGTCATTTGGTGACAACCCTTGTCCTTTCCTTATCAATATTAGAAAGAAGGGTAAACTACCAAAAATGTCAACATAACAAAAAAACTAATTTATCATATGCCTAGCTTTCATGTTATCATTACCTTTCCTTTAATAGGTCAATATAAAAGATTTAATTTCCACACATTTAAAAGTCCTCTTAAACATGTTTGTTCATTGATTCCTTATTTCTTTTTAAACTTTCATGACAGGAATTTGTTTTATTCTATTTTTTTTGCCTTATTGACCATCAGCCTTTGTTCCTTAAATTATTCAGAGAAATATAATCTTATGCTTATTTTTTGTTCCATGTAACTATGAGCATGATGATGTGCTTTTAAAATTTGTTGCCGGGCATGATGATATTCTTTTAAAAATTTGTTGCCAACAGTACTCCATAGTGCACCCAGAAACAATTTGTTCATCCCTCCCAACTGTGCTGAATGTTATTGATTACCAGAAGCCACTTGATCTTCCGAGCTCAGAATGTGTACTGTCAGAAGGACAATTGAAACAACAAATGTCTTCTTTGGATGTTCCTGAACAAAAGCAAGATGGGAACTCAATATCTGGTGATCCTGAGAAGCATTCTCCAAAGCGCCAATGCAGAGGGAGGCACCTGAAATCTATGCCAGTTGCAGACGATCAAGAGGAGTCATTTTTACCGTTACGTGACCTTATTCTTGATGCACAAAAGCCCAAGGTAAATATTATCAAGAAGCAGTGGCAGTCATCTCCTCAAGTTCAAGTTGCAGGTCAAGGAAGGCACAAGGAACCAACAATGTTTAAAAACAAAGCTATGTTAGCTCCTGAGAATGTTCATAATGATCAGCCGCTGCATGGGAATCAAGCATATGAGAATCCAGTGTCTGGAAATGCTGAGCATCGTCCAGCTAAGCGTCCCAGAGGAAGGCCCCGTAAGTCAGAGACTGATGCAAACAACCCAAGGGAGTATAGTCGTGGCAGAGGCAGAGGCAGAGGCAGTGGCAGAGGCACTGGTAGTGGTCTAGGTCTAGGTCTAGGTCTAGGTCTAGGTCTAGGTCGAGGTAGAGGTAGAGGTAGAGGTTGTGGTCGGGGAAGGCCTCGTAAAATAGATCAAGATGCAAACCATTCTGAGCAGCAACTGCAAACAGATGATCAAGATAAGCAGCTACAGAAAGATGATCAAGATCAGCAGAATTCTAGGGGTAGGGGTAGGGGTAGGGGTAGGGGTAGGGGTAGAGGTAGAGGTAGAGGTAGAGGCATCAGCGGAGGTAGAGGTGATGGTACATGTCGAGGTAGAGGCAAGGGGAGTGGTAGGGGGAGAGGGAGGCCTCGGAAAATAAAGCTAGACACAAACACAAACCAATGTGAGGAGCAGTTACAATCACAAGATCATGCTGAAGGTCTGGTTAACTTAGATAATCCAATTGAGGACGATAATCAAAGTTTGCAGCAGAAGCAACAAGAGCAAGATCAAGGTTTGGTTTCAGAATCAAAACCTGAATCAGAAGAGGCCTCTAAACCTGATATGGGATACAAACCAGAGCCACCGATTGAGACTCAATTACACGCATCTCAACCTCAGGATAATAGGGTCTCTTAAACCCGATCCAAGGCAGCCCTAGCTGCTCCTCTATGCTTAGCAACCTTATGAGGTTGGAACCATGGACTTTCTCTGACAAGTCACTTTTCGACCCAACTTAGGCGCATGGAACAGAGTCTTTGCCCTCCTTTTTCTCGACAAACCAGATCCTGATTGATTTTGCATGTGAGTGGAAGATTGGAATATGAAGTTAACTTAAAAGCAATTTTCTTGTGGGATCTGGAGTTTGTCATTCTTGTGGATGCATTACATATTTCAATCAGAGTTTATGTAGTATCACAGTTTATTTCAATAATTTTGTTCCTTGTTTTTTTTTGTGTGGTAACTTATTCGCATGGTGGATTGTTGATTGTTATAGATATTAGATAACTAAACAAAAGTCAATTGTTCAAATTATTATCCTTGGTGCGATTGATGTGCGTTTTCATGATCATGATATAATTCGAAAAGCAACAGATGGTATGTTTGCAGAATATTTATTCTTCTAGTATTTCATTTTGGGATAAAGCTACTAACACCTATTTAGGGGTGATAATTGATAGGATAGGATAAGATTTAAATTCCATTTTATTCTTATTTGTGGATTTAAACTCTCAATTTGAATCTAATTTGCATCTTAAATCTCTTAACTTGACTATATTTAATTAAATTTATAAAAAGTAAATTGTTTTATTCAAACATAATATTTAGTCTTTTATATTTTATAATATTAAATATTATTATGTATTATTAGCAAATTAAATTGGTAGTTCAATGACACTGAGCAGAAAGAGTTGGCCAGATTCTGGCCTTACACGCTGTTGACCGGTTGCCAACTCGTTCCGATCGAGTTCGAGCGGATGCGGAATGAATACCTGTTGGTGTGGGTGGTGCTGGGAACCCTAACCTTATGTGAAACATTCTCCCTTAGGCCTTAACAGATGAAATTGGAGGTGCAGCCTGTGGGGTGGAGATTCTTTTTCTTTTTCTTTGGCAAAATGATGATTTTTATATTTTACTTCAATTTCTCTCTTTTCTACGTTAATACAGGTTACTTTTAAACTTAAAAAATATTAATGTGTTAAGGTTAATTTAACTTTTATATTGTTACATGTTTATTGCACGTTGCTAATTGATGATTTGTTTTGAGAAAGAATCTCTCAGGCTGAACACCACCAACAGATAAAGCAGGTTGAAGGACATAAAATAAAGATCATTTTTATTTTCTTTTGCATAATTGCATCTGATTCTGACACGTAAGTAGATAATCTAGGAGCAGATGCAGATCCATCTCTGAAAAAGTCAAACAAATAGCCTCACACTGCTCTTTCTGCACAGTTGGAGAGTGAAGAGCACAAAGCAAATGGAGTCAACTACCCCCTTCTTCTCCATCATCACGATCCTTATCTTCTACTCCTTAGTCTCACTCTCAGCTTCTTCAAATCCAAACAATCCATTCCCAAAAGAAGCTCTTCCTACTAAATCTGGTTACCTCCCAGTCAGTACATCATCTTCCTCTGCTATCTTCTATGCTTTCTATGAAGCTCATAACTCAACTTTACCTCTCTCCCAAACCCCTCTTCTCATTTGGCTCCAAGGTGGCCCCGGATGCTCCTCCATGATTGGCAACTTCTATGAGCTTGGACCATGGACTCTCACTGATGAATCACCCCTTACACTTCACCCAAACCCTGGTGCTTGGAACAGGATCTTTGGCCTCCTCTTTCTTGATAACCCCATTGGTTCTGGATTCAGTGTGGCAGCAACAACACAAGAAATCCCAACTGATCAAAATGGTGTTGCAAAGCATCTCTTTGCTGCTATAACAAGGTTTGTTGAGCTTGATCCTGTTTTCAAGAACCGTCCTATTTATATTACTGGTGAAAGTTATGCTGGAAAGTATGTTCCTGCTATTGGATACTATATATTGAAGGAGAATTCACGGCTGCGCGGTTCTAAGAGAGTGAATTTGGCTGGTTTGGCTATTGGAGATGGGTTGACTGACCCTGTTACACAAGTGGTTACTCATGCTGTTAATGCTTATTATATTGGTTTGATCAATGAGAGGCAGAGGAATGAGTTGGAGAAGGATCAATTGGAAGCAGTTAGGTTAGCGCAGATTGGGAATTGGAGCGCTGCAACTGATGCAAGGAATGTGGTTTTGCGAAAGTTGAGGAATGTAACAGGGTTGGCTACTTTGTTTGATTACACAAGGAAAAAGCCCTATGGCGATGATGTAGTTGATAAATTCTTGAACAATGTCGAAGCTAAGAAGGCCTTAGGGGTGAAGAATGAGTCACTTGTGTTTGAAGGATGCAGCGATGTGGTTGGCGCCGTGTTACATGCTGATGTGATGAAGAGTGTGAAGTACATGGTAGAGGAATTGGTGAGGAACACTAGGGTGTTGTTATATCAAGGTCAGCATGATATTCAGGATGGAGTGGTTCAGGTCGAGGCGTGGGTGAAGACGATGAAGTGGGAAGGGATTGAGGATTTTTTGAATGCAGAGAGGAAGATATGGAAGGTGAACGGAGAGCTTGCTGGCTATGTCCAACAATGGAAGTCACTCACTAATGTTGTGGTGTTAGGGGCAGGGCATCTTTTACCTTCTGATCAACCTGTGACATCTCAAGCAATGATTGAAGATTGGGTCCTTGAAAAAGGTTTGTTTCAAAGTTTGCAGCATCATGAAAATGTGTCAAGAAATACATTGTGATTGAAGTATTGAACCATAAGTGTTGTAATTTTGTTAGCAGGAACTGAATAACTCTTGGTTTTGGGATAACTTCCACTTCTTTATGTACCAATAAAAAAGTTAACTTTGTGATTTAAGTTACCTATTAGAAGTGAGTTTCTTGTTGACTTAGTTGTTATTTATGCTTCTATATTAGTCATTTTGCTGAAACAAATCACATTTTCATCCTTAACAACATCTGTAGAAACTGCATGAATATAATTATAAATGTGTGCAACTTATTGTAGCAAAGTTACTGCTCCATATTCTTTGATCGAATTTGGATTGTAACCATTTATGTAGTAGCGCTATATATATTCAATTTGGTTTCATACAAACTTCCCAAGTATTGAGTTGGGTTCACTACTTCCTGCAACATCTCTCAGAGATCTTTAGAGACTCTATTGCACATTTTGTTCAGTGCCAAATTGAGAATATCAAAATTATTCTGCTTGATTGAACTTGTATAAAAGAAACAACAAACTAGTTAATTTACATTATTTAATTCTTCAAGGTGTGTTTGGTACGGCTATTTTATTTAAATAATTATGTAAAATACATTAATTCTTGAAATGCGCACGGATGAAAAAGATGACTGAAATAGGCAGGGCCATTTCTGCTGAGGCGCCCGTGAAATGGAATCGACCTCCATGTCAGGTGAGGTGCCTGCAAAATGGAAGCCAGTATGTCAGGCCTTGGACTGTGAATATGAAATGGAGCCGGCATGTTGAAAGAAGTGACTGACGCATGCGAATTGAAGCAACTCACTGGAGGCAACCGCGAAATGGAGCATCCGCGTGTCGGCACCAGCGAAATGGCCCAACCCGTTGAAAGCGCCCGCGAATTGGTAGTCTCTGTACGAACATGCTTTGGTTGTTGCTGGTGGCTAAGCTTAGAGGTTTCAGGAGTGAAACAATATAAAAGGGGAGGAGGGGACCAAAACACAGCAAGGGAGAAATTTAGCCACTGGTGGTAGTGTGAGTGAAACCGTTGGAGAGAGATTGTGAGTTAAAAAAAAAATAGGGTAATTTACGTTAACAAATTAATTAAAAATTTAAAATTATACATATGTCTTAATTAAAAATTGGTTAAATGCATGTTTTAAATAGATATATAAATCGAATAAAGTAATCAATTTGGGTTGGTCGAGTGGTTAGCTCGCTCGTACGCTTAAGTAAGTGTTGGGAGTTCGAATTTCGTTTTGTGCATGCAACAACCCATTAGTCAGCAGCAGACCTTTAAATGGAGCTCCAATCCGCAACGGATTAGTCCTTGACCTGTTGGGTTGGGGAATTCTGTGGGCAACATAAAAAAAAATAAATCGAATAAAGTAAAACAAATAATTTTTTTATATACGAACAAAAATAATACTAAAATAAAAAACATACAAATAAAAATAATACATATAATTTTTTTAAAATAAATATACAAAAATTTTTTTTACTATGTCCACCCTGTATATATAAATATTTAGAATAAATGTGTAACTAATTTTTATTCTGGACATTTACGTAATTTTAGCTCCCAATTAAGTTATTAACATAAATTACTCAAAAATTATTATTGTAATTAAAAAATAGTGGAATTAATGCTGAAAAATATCTTAATCAGTTGGACCAATTTTACATTTCTGCATATTTATTTGAAAATTTTAGTATTTGGATGTATTAAAAATTGAAATTATTATTAATTTAAAATACTTTTTTTTATAAAAAAGTTGATCATTATCATTTTAATAGTTATGAAAAAAATATTTGTTATTGTTTTAATAATTATAAATGTTTATGTTATTATTATTCGTATTTATTGGTATTAACTTTTTTTTGTTTTTTTGTTTTTTAAAAGTTGACTATTATTATTCTTTTGAATTTTCAGTCATAATAAAATACTTAAGAAAAAGTATAGAGAACCAATGTAATTGGGGTACAATGTGTACAATAGTAATTAACACAAAAATGAACAGTATTTTTAAAATGAGAATAAATGTGGATAATTTTTATTTTTAACTCATATTGAGTCAAATAAACAGTTCATTGTATACATTATATAAATACCCCATTAACTCCCTAGCGAAATTTAATACCTAAATATGAGTTCTTCAGATGGCTCGATTACACGCATAGTGCAGCATCTCTAATTTTTGCATGAGACTTACCAGCCATTTCGCGAACGCCACAGTAGAAATGGGCTGACATGCTGACTTCCATTTCGCGGACACTTCACCTGACATGGGATGGAGGTCGATTCCATTTTGCGGGAGCCTCAGCGGAAATAGTTCGCCTATTTTTGCCCTCTTCTTCATCCATGTGCATTTTAGAAATTAATATATTTTATATAATTATTTAAATAAAAGAGTCTCTTTGATTACTAAATTAGCAAGGTTTTGAAAATCGAACAAAAGATCGGACCACTTTAATTATTAGTTTATAAGTTTAATCGGTCTAACTGTAGTTCAATCGAAATAATCGTTTTATAATAAAATAATAAATAAAGTATAAATAAGCACACTAAAACATAATTATATTCTAACATAAACCTTAAAATATTATTCAAATTAAAAGTAATACATCACTCAAAGTGTTATAATGTCATCTAAGAACAAACTAAATAAATATTCAAATATCAAATATCCAAATATCAAAGACAAATATTAAAATTTGTTATTAATCATCAAAATCAAAAGACAAGAGCCATAGTCAAGAACCTTCAACTACTTTGACGGATCACACACTCCCAAATCGTAATTCCTTCATTACTCTTAAACATCTCTTTTAACTTTGTTAGGAGCAATTCTTTAACAATTAAATAATCAAAACATAATACAAAGAATGTAAAAAATTAAGTTACACACAGCATAAAATTATACAAAAACAACATGAAAAATAGCAATATAGCAAACAAACATCATTATAAAAAAAAATAACAACAATCAAGAACAATAAGAACAAACACATCAGTAAACAAACATCAACAATCAAAACCATAAAAAACAAATAGCAACAATCAGCAACAATAATAAGTACAACACTGAACAATTAAATAAAAAAATACATCTGAACAACAAGAACAATTCCATAATGATTGTAAAATAAAATAATCTAAATTACTCATAATAGAGAAACCTAAAAAAATCATTACTCATAACAAGAACAAATCAATAATATTCAATAATGCTCATTATTCATCATCGATAATAAAAATCAGTCTGCAATTAAATCATTAATCATGAGCGAACAAACTAAATTATATTGGTTTAAAAAACCTAAAAAAACTCAAAACAGAGATAAGCAAGAAATTACTTATATAAAAAAAATGAACAAAACAGAGATTCAGGGTTTCAAATGAAGGAGAGAGAACTCAGATGAAGGCTGAACAGCAGCGGAAGCTCAGCCAAAATAGAGGCCGAAGCGTGACGATAATAGCGAGCTGGAGCAGAAACGAGGGCTTGAGGAAAGCTTGAACAAGCGACAAAAAAGGAGCACCGCGGTAGAAGTACGGCGATACAAAGGTGGTGGAAGCTCAGAACAGATGTGAAAGAGGTTGCGACGGAGGCAGGAGGTTGCGACGGAGTTCAGGACCGTAGCTTCGAAGTTTGAACGGTGGCTACGCGATGGAGGGGAAAGAAGTTGCGACGGCGGCTGGATGGAGAAGGACAAGAAGAGTGGCTGAGGCTGAGTGATGAGGGTGAAGACTAAAAAATGGCTTTGGCTGCTGCACGTTAAGGACTTAGGGTTCGTGGATTTCAATCTGAGCCTAAACACAAACCAAACGTGTCCAGATCAATTTTCAGAAAACCAGCCGGATCCTAGTTCGGTTCGACTGACCAATTTTCAACCGGTTCAATGGTCCAAAAACGATTTCTAATTTTTTATTTTGATATCTAACCGATTTGTTTTTTGTCCTGTTTCACGGTTTGACGATTTAACTGTTCGGTTCGAACTGATTTTCAGAATCTTGCTAATTAGCATTAAAATGACTAATTTTTTGTATCATGGAATCTTAGAAAACCTACGACGGTAGAAAAATAGAGTTTCTGTTTTAACACAAGTGTAATTTTTTTTTTTGAAATGTAACACAAGTGTAATTAGAACTTGCTTTATGCATTGGAAGAATAATACTTTTTTGTTGTGACAAATACGAACCCGCAATCTCTATGTGAGTATAGAAAGATTATGCCATTTGAGCTATAACCAAGGTTGCGAAAACCGGACCGATCAATAAACCGGTGAGGTCACTGGTTCAATGGTTCACTGGTTCGACCGGAGTTCAATCGGGGTTGAACCGGTTTAATAAAATATTAAATAAAATTATTAAAAAACCTAAAAATAATTTTAAATATATAAATTCAATAATTTCTAACTTAATAAAATTTAAAATTTCACATAATAAATTATCCATAACTTAATATTAGAGGTTCACAAACAACTTCAAATATCAAAGTTTATTATTAGAGGTTCACAAACAACTTCATAATTTTCTGCCTTATTTTTTTTGTTTTCCTCCGAAAGCCTTTTGAATTGAAGTTCAACATCTTCAGTTACTTTGTTACAAACTTTAATTTGTCCAGGAATTTTTGCAAGATGATATTTCATTCTATATATCCCCCTCCATTGTAAGTATTCAAGCAGAAAATACATGTATATTGAGCCTTGTTATTTTTGTCATACTTCACTATAAAATATTGCCAAGCTGGATCAGATTTACCTCTGGATGAACCAGTTTGAGAATCTTGAACAACATTATCTTGTGGCTGTGGGTTACTTTGTGATTGTTCCATCTGTAACAATCAGAAAATCAAAGACCAGAAAATAACTTCAGAAAATCATGTAATCTAGATAAACATGAAGCAGCAACTAAAATCATGAAGTAGCAACCAAAATCATGTAATCCAGCATGAACAAATAAATAATTCAGCAACCAAAATCATGAAGCAGCAACTCATTTCATCATGAACAAATCATGAACAGATACCAAATCATGAACAGCAACTCAAACAGAATTTTTCTGATGACCTCATCATGAATCCAGATAACAAATCATGAACAGATACCAAATCATGAATCCAGATAACAAAACATGAACACAGATAACAAATCATGAACATAAAAATTATAAAATCAAGCACAGATAACAAATCATGAACAAATCGCAAGCTAATAAATCATAAAATCAAGCACAGAAAATCAGAAGGCAGCGAGGTGGAAGGAGGAGGCGACGATTAAACAGGAGGTGAGGTGGAAGGCGCAAACGAATAAGAACAGAGTATTACCGGCGGCGAGTAATGGCGACGAAGGAGGAGGCGAGCTTGGCGACAACGATGGAGGAGGCGAGCTCGGCGACGACGATGGAGGAGGCAAGCTCGATGACGATGAACGAGGAGGGGAGCTCGGCGACGACGAAGAGGGGCTGTGGGACGGCGAAGAGGGGCTGTGGGATGTGGGATGCGGTGGCGATGGCGGTGGGATGCAGTGGCGATGGTGGTGGCTATGCGACAGCGAAGAGGGGCTGCTCGATTGTGGCCCGTGAGTGCTTTCTCTTCTGCCCGTGGTGGCTATGCTGTGCTTTCTCTTGTGAGAGTGTGAGACTGAGATTAGGATTAGGGTTCGTTGCGTTTAGCTTCTCTTTTTTTTTTTTTTTTACCTTCAAAACGACGCCGTTTAGTAGTTTAATATCCAAACCAAAAACCGCTAAAAAATCGAACGGTTCTCCCAGTTCGACCGATTTTCTTACCGGTTTTTACCAGACGATTTCTGACCTTACCCGGACTGACTAGGTGACCGATTTTTCAATTTTTCTAGTTGAACCAGCCGGTTCGATTTGGTTTTCAAAACCATGGCTATAATTCGTTATAATAATAAAGTTTAATTTATTATTACTCTATAAATACTACTTACACTCAGCCTCAATTTACACAAGCTCTTTTAAATTCTCTAATATTTTTTCAAAACAAAAGCTACTCATATTTTGGTTGCCATTTGGTCCAAATTCGAAATCAATTCAACCTTTTTGTGTCAGTTACCTAAAATTTTTCTTAAAATTCGAAATACCCAACCGACTCAACTTTCAAATTTTAAAAATCCAAATCAAAATTTTTTAATACCAAATACGTTTCAAAATTCGAACACACAAAACTTTTGTAATTTTAATTTTCAATTTTTTGTTATATAATTAATTATTTATTTTCCATGCAACCACAATCAAAATTCACAAACACTTTATTATTCATTTCTAATTATATTTAACTCTATGATAAAAAATATAGTCCCAACATCCCTACTTAACCATGTTAAATACATATGTCAATTTTATAATAGACGTGGTCAATTGTAATATTTAACTTTTTTTTATATAAAATAATATTGCTTATTAATTAAGACTCGAATTATATATTGTTGTTATTAATTATGAAATTAAATTTTTTTCTTATATATGACTAATATTTCATTATAATTTATTTTCAAATCTGTAAATTTTAATAATAGTATTGCAAAAATAATTGTCATTTTTGTTCAAACTAAATTTTGAATAACATATTATAACACATTATAAAAAGAATTAGCAACTAAATTAACATATCTTTATTTCAATTAATTAAATATGGTAAGACTATAATAAAATTGGTCTATAATACAAAGAACCACAATAAAAATTAAAGTTGGTCCTTTTTATTAGAGAAGAAAGAAAAATCTTTAGTTTCTATTCTCTTTTATGATGCAAAAGCTCATATAAAGTTTTTTTTTTAATTTTATGATGGTTATAAATGGAAATTTAAGAAAGTTCCTCATTTGGTGTGCTCTTAGATATAAGAGATTAATAATTTTTCTTCCAAAACTAATTCATATAGAGTTAATAGTCAAAATCATCCCTGAAAGATACCTCGATCTCCATATGAGTCCCCGAATGATAAAGTTAATCAAAATCATCCTCGAAAGATGACGGACAAGACCACATTAGTCCTTCCGTCATCTCGTCCGCTGAGCTGGCTAACGTTGGGTGACGTGATTCGTTAAGTGCCTGGGTGGTTAACGCCTACGTGGATGCTGGGGTTGCTGACAAGGTAAGTTCGTTTAAAGAAATCAAATCAGTCCCTTGGATGATGAACCTTAATCCTAAATGCGATGATAAATAAGTCGCGGTCTAGAATCATATGGTCACATAGTTGGGTAGATGCTAGAATTGTTGGGTCGCTGGGAGGATGGAGACAGGAAATGGAGGTTGTAGTGGTGGTGTATCTCTTCGATCGCACGACAGTAACGGTTCCAGTGCTTCAATGCGAATGAGGAGGAAGACTCACGAGGAAGCATGTTTCTGCAAGTTGAAGGCTGTGATAAAAAAATTTGGGACAGTAGAGAACCCAAATAGATTATTCTATGCATGTCCAAGGTACCGGGTAAGTTGTGTTGAAAAAGTTGAAGTTTTTCATCTTGTTCTGTGTTATTGGGTGTCATTCATTGTTTTCTTCTCTGATTTATCAATTTGTAGAAGGGCAGTCACTGTAATTACTTTAATTGGGTTGGTGATGATGACTATGAAGTAGTGGTTGAAGGTGGTACAAAGGAAGATTCTAGAATTGAATTGCAGGTTGAAAGTGAGTATGATGAATGGAGGGTGAAGGTGGCATGGAGATTGGGTAGCTTGGAAGGTGAAGTTAGATCTTTGAAATTGCTAATAATTTTCATGTTTGTGATAGTTGTGATTAATGTGATCCTTTGTTGTTTGATACGTACTTCCAAGTAAACACAATCCTGTTGAAATGTAATGGTGTATCGATTTGGATCGATTGAATGAGAATAGATGTTTGATTAGTGCTGTTTATGACTAACTCCAAACTCTCAATTACTGGCATTGTGGAATATTGCAAACTAATCAATATCACTGTTGCTATAAGATTAAGTCATAAATAGGATAAGTAATCAAAGTAAGTAGTCATAGCATTGTGCTGCCATTCAAGGCTAATTGTCACATTGTCTGGAAGATTAGTACCACAACAAATTCATAAGGTATCCAATCCTAAAAATGAAGGCTACACCAAAAGAGAAGGGCAGATACAAGTTTCAGATTACAATAACCACAATGTTTAATATGGTATTTCATTTGCCTTATACAAAAAAACTAAAGCAGCCCCAAACATTGCTTTCTAATCAATGTGGTTTATCATTCTTCCTTGGGTGCTTGAAGCCTGGAGTAGGCACAAAAGTCATAAAGTTGGCCAGCTTCTTAGCAGTTGCAGAACTTGTCCCTTTGATGGTCTCAGCCGAGATAGCCACTGGTGCAGCTGCAGTAGGTGTAGGGGAGGATCTAGCTCTTGCTTTTGCTTTAATCACCTGTAATTTAGGTGGCCTAGCTACAACTTCATCCTAAATAAGCCAATACCAAAAGTACTTGTTAGTTTATAAAACAAAATTAAATATTTTTCTTACACTTGAGTCATGAGAGTATACAACCTGTTGTGTAGCTTGGGTTGGTAGAATGCTCTCAGATTGGCTGATGTCAATCTCTGTAGGGGGTTGGATGGGTGCTGGAAGTGAAGGCAATGGTTGTATTGCTTCTGGAGCAGTATCATGTTCTACAGGGACAACATTCACTTCAGGGTTAGCACCATCTGCAGCAAGAGCAACAACTGCTAGTTGTAGCTGCATCTGCCTGGCATTTTTCTCAGCATCAAAGTCTTTCTTCTTTGCACAGCTTTTTTTGTTGTGGCCAACCTCACCACAGAACATGCATATGATTGGGTTGTACTTTCTTTTCATCTTTGTCTTTGACCCAATTGGTTGTTCATCCTTCTCTCTTCTTCTTTTTTTTGTCGGTCTTCCAGGTTTCTGTTTAAATGGGGGTGGGACAGGAGCAGGATGTGGTGTTTTTCCCCGTAGATCCTGTCCCTTTACCGGATTGACATTGAAACAGTAAGTCCTCCTGTACGCATCCATCTTCAACCATTCATGACAGTACTCTTCAGCCTTTTTGTCATTCTTATCCTGTATGGCTGATATTGATGCATACACAGCATACCTTTTCAAACAAGTTAAATTGTTAATTAAAACGTGTAACATGACTGAAGGAAACTTATATAAGTGTTAAAATTGTTACCTGTTAGTTGCCAAAACCTACAAGTGCATGTGCGCTTTCCCAGGTCAACAACCATATTATTTGGCCAGCCATTCACTTCGTACAATTCTTCTTTTTCATCCCCACACCACTGAGGAGTCCAATGACTAGACAGGGTTATCATTGCTTCCAGTCTACTCTGCTGAACAGGGGGAAGAATTCCTTGATAGTTCTGTAACTTCTTCCTATTGTCAATCATGCTCTTCATGATGATCCTTCTAACTTCCTCAGCTAATGTCAGGATCGGCTTGCTCCTTTCGTGCTTGATTTTGGCATTGAACGACTCACATGCGTTGTTGCATATGTTATCCACCTTCGGAACCTCACTGAAATGTGCCTTAGTCCATGCATCTTTCGGCCACTTGTCAAGATACTCCCAAGCTTTCTCATTTATCAACTTAACTCTGTTCATATTTCTATTAAACTCATTAGTTGTCCTCAACCTTGCACATTCCCACACCAGATCTTTCATCTCAGTGCTTGACCACTGCTTTGAGAAATTACGCCACAAATGCCACACGTAGAATCGATGATGGACCCTTGGAAACACCTCTTGAACGGCAGGGATTAAACCCTGCAGAGGAGACAACACACGAAAAGATACTTAGTCAATTTAGTCCTTTAAAGAAGTTCATTAAATCAAAATAGTCCCTTAAAAAATATTCATTAAATCAAATCGATACTCAGATTGTATTAACGTATGTCAATATCATCCTTACCTTCTGCATGTCCGAGATGAAGCACCATTTGTTCTCCCTGTAGTCTCCCAGATCCTTGTGTGTACGCATCTTTTCCAATATGTGTGTACGTATGATGTACAGTTCATGCCTCACTTAAAGGAAGCATGTGACAACGATTTTGGGCCCAACCCAGCTCTCTTATGAGGATGGGAGGCCAAGATCCAAGGGGAGGCAAACACACAAGAGACTACACACTTTATTTTACAATTTTTAGCTAGGTTTTGTTCTAGGTTTTATTTTTAGTTTTTCTCTCTAAGTTTTCTAAGGTTCTACAAAAATCATGCATCTAGTTCTGAATTTTGATTTTGTTTAGTTGTAGTTTTGCCTCAGTTTATTTGCTCTCCTACCTTAGTTTTACTTAGAATTTCTTTTGAGTTACTCTTGAGATATTTTGCTATTTTCCTAGTTCATGAACATTGTGAATTTTAAATTTTTATTAATGAATTGATGTTTTTATGTTCCATATATGCTTAATTGAGTTGTTATTGTTGATATCTTATAGTGATTAGGTATCATTTTGGCTAATTCTTACAATTGGTAATGTTCTATTTTATTGCACCCAATGTTTGTTGAAATGCTTCCTTTCATTATGGAGTAGAACTTTAAATTCTTGGCTTGGGGTTGAGTAATTAGGGTTGTTAGTTGATTTGGTTTTCACTAACGCTAACTTTTTACTAAACTTAATTGGTAAGTTGGTTAGGATTTGTGGATTGAGATCAATTATGCCTATTTGATTTTTTTTAATGTTTAGAGGTCGACTAAGTAGGATATTAACTCTTCACAATTACCATGTTTGTGGTTGATAACAAGGATAAGAATCCTAGACTCTCAACCCTAGCCAAGGTCCTTTAATCATTTGCTTGATATCTCTTTTATTAGCTCACTCCTTTGATAATTTATAATTCCATTTAATTGCTTCTTAGTGTAGTTATCTTTTAATTTTAGCTATTGTAGTTCCATGCTTGCTTAGTTAATTGTTTACTTGCTTATTGACTTTACTCCTTAGCAATCTACTTGTTAGCTGCTCGTTTTTGCAATTACATTCAAACCCCCCAAACTCCACAATCAACCTAAATGCATATGATTGCAAGTCCAAGGGAAATGACCCAGGATTCAACTCCCGGTAATTGATTTGATTTTTGTGCAACCTCTCTAAACTTTGATTGAGAGTATTCATTGGTTTGGAACTATACTTGCAATGTAGTTAAGTTTTATAACTTGTGAAATTCTGAACTGGTGTCTAGCAAGCATCAAGTTTTTTGCACCATTGTCGGAGACTTTACAATATGTGTCATTTGGTTGGTTGTTGTAAATATGTGAATACTGTGAATAGTTTGTTTCTTGCTTATTTATCTGATTCTTGCTAATAGTTATGATTCTCTTTGTTTTTGGTAGTTGTTGTTAGTTGTTAGTTGTTAATTGTTTCTTTTTTTTAGTAGTTCCCTTTTGTTTACAATAATTGCATGACTTCCATGATTCCTAAGTTGAATGGCATGGTCACTTCCGAATCCGAGCTTAGCCCCGTTCGACCTTGAGATCAAAAGAACTTCAACTCATATTAGGCAAGTTCAGCGTCGGTTAGCATTTGTTCATAGTGAATCGGAATCTCTTCACGAGCAACCCAATTCACCATCGCCCTCGAACCGTGATTCTCTATCTACATTCGATGAGGGAACATCATATTCTTCTATAGGTAGTTCTAGCACCTCCTTAAGTAATATAGGTGATGATGACATGGTGGCACCATGGAGGATCACTCTCAAGGAAGCAGGGGCTCCAGACATCACCTTTCAACCGTTCCAAGTTCGGTACCCCGATTTGGATGTTAATTTTGAACTCAAAATCGAGTTGATTAACCTACTGCCCAAGTTCCATGGTTTGCCGGCGGAGGAGCCAATTAAGCACTTAAAGGACTTCCAAGTGGCTTGCTCAACAACTAGATGGCATGGGTATGATGAAGTCGAAATTCTAGTGTTCGCTTTCCCATTCTCTCTTGAGGAAAATGCAAAAGAATGGTTTTATACATAGCCTAATGAGGTGATTACAAATTGGCTTGCTCACCCTTTCCCCCTAATCCTAGCTGTCATTTCTCCCTTTTTTTCCTTAACACATACACATAGAAACGGAAAAGAAAGAGATCTGAGAGAGCAGAGGGGAAGGAGGAAGAAGAGAAGAGGAGGGGGAGGCCAGACCGCACCCAGTCGTCACCACCACACTGCATCCTGCTGCCGCAGCCGTCGCGCCTGGTGCTACACGAGAAGAGAAGAGAATGACGTGACGCGAGCCAAGGCCGAGAGGAAGGGTACGCCATCGTGCTTCCCATGCCGTCAATTCATCACCGCTGCTGCTGGGTTGCCGTCGTCGTTCTGTCTGTCGAGCTACTGCGAAAGGAGCTACCACCGTTGACGCATAGAGGAGTAGAGAAGGAGCGGCTCTGTTGCCGTCTTCACGGTGGGCTTCGAAGGAGGGAAAGGCATGCAGAAGGGGAGAGAGAGAGTTTCTCCTACCGCTATCGAACTGCACCACCGCTATCGCCACCATCTGGTTTGTCACCGGTGGAAGCCGCCGCTGCTGGAGCTCATCGGAACCACCGCTGAAGCAGCCGCTGCTTCGTCCTTGGTTCCTTTCTTTGTGCGATGAGTTGTTTATCGCTTTTCTGATATATGTTTCTATGGAATTTGCGGTGTTATTACGATAGGATTGAGTTTTTGAGGTTGCATGTAGCGATTAGAGTTGCTGCGGTTGTTGTGGAACTGGAATGAAACTGTGGTTGTGGTTGCCGCTGTTGCGGGCCAAGAAAAAGGGACTTTGACGCGTTTGGTTTTGAGAGTTTTGACGAATTGAGGTAGGGCAATTTTTTAAACTTATTTTACTTTCAAGAATTGTTATAAGTCGATATTAATATGAAAAATATATTTTTATGATTTTGTGAGTTTTATAGATTGAAATGAACTGTTTTGGATGGAGTTGAATATTTATCTGACTGATTTGGTTGAGTTGGTGATTGTTCGATTAATCTCTGGATTGTGATAAAACGACTATCGAGTGTTTGAATGTGTTTTGATAATTGCGGCTGAATTATTATGATTGATGGGATTGGTTGCTTGAATTCTGGACTGTGTTGGTTTCTTCGAGTTGAGTTGTCATGAAAATGATTTATTGAAAATCTGATCCGTATGTTTTATGGGAAAAATGATTTGATATTAAAAATGATTTGATTATGGAAATGATTTGAGATTTGGTAATGATTTGATATTGGAACCGGTCAGATTTTCGAAAATAATGTGATATTTGGAAGTTTAAATTTCTTTTGATTGGGAAATGATTTGATTTTGAACCCGTTAAAAAGAAGGTTGAGAAATGGTTTGGATGGGACCCGAGAAGGGTGGCAAATTCCGAGGTTTTAGGGGAGGTGCTGTCGAAATTTTTATGAGAATTTTGAGAAGTTTTATTTTGGTTAATTTGGATTAAAAAATTATTTTATTTTATTTTGATTTATTTAAGAAAAGAATGAATTATGTTTGAGTTTAAATAATTTGGTTTTGGTTTAAATTTCATTTTAATTGATTCATTGAGAAGATAGGATTTTAAGAATTTTTAATGAATTTAAGAAAATGAGATTGGTTGTCGCTCCCCTAAAGTCTAGAGGCCTTGCCAAGGGGTTTAACTAATAAATGATTTTCCTTTGTCTTTTGAAAGAAGAATTGATTTTAAGTGAAATTGATTTGAAGGTTTTGGAGAATGTCACAAAGAGGTGGTATTGGTTTTAAAAGAAGAAGAGATTTGTGATTTGAAATACCTAGGCAGTACGCAAGGGTTGTGGCTTAGTCCCACTTACTCTGGGTCAAGATTTTAAAAAGTTGTGGTTATGAATGTGAGTTTTGACCTGGCAAGGATCGTGGTGGTGTACTGCTTGTCTAGTGTCGCGATGAACGTGAAAATCATGGTTGTTTACTGCCCACGAGTTGTGAAAATATCTGTGGGGATTGTGGTGGTATACTGCTTACAGATGGTGGGGATTGTAATGTCCCAAGCTTCTTTTTTCTATTATTAATATCCTACTCTTTAATTTTATCAAAATTCCAATATTACCCTTACTCCTCCTACCTAACCCTAACCCTAAATTACTAAACAACTTCCACTCTTCCTCATCAACCACAGCCCCCCTTCTTTTCAAAACTCACACCATACACAGATACACCCAGACAGAAAAAAAGAGAGAACGACAGAAGGGGTTGCTGCCTCCACGCCTCGCCGCCGAAGTTCTGCCGTTGCCAAGTCGCCATCGACGTCAACCCAAGAGAAATAGGGAGTCTGCGAGTTGAAGGAAGTTGGAGGAGTGTCACTGCCGTTAGCGTTTCACCGTGCCGCCATCATGGTCGCCGAGAAGGAGGAGGACCCGCGAGGAAGAGAGGGACGCGGTCAGTCTCATCGTCGTTAGATCCGTTGCCGTCATGCTTTTCCCACCGCCGATCCATCTTTGCCGATGGAGACCTTGTCGCCGAGCTGCTATGCCGCCGCTGCCACCATTGGGTTTCCGGGAAGAGAAGCTCGAACAGGAGAGAGAGAAAGAGAAAGAGAGAGTCCGCAGAGAGAGAAACATGACTATACACGAACAGAGGGGGGAGGAGGAACTCGCTAGAGGAGAAGGAGACTCGTCGCCGCGCCTCTAGTTGCCAGGAACGGCGCTACCATCGTCGGAAAACACGCCAGAGCTTCCAAAATCACTGGCAACACTACCTTGCCACTGTTCTAGTCTAGCATCTTCTTTTAGTCTGTTCTATTTTCACCTTATCTCTGCCACCATTTCATTTTTCTACCTTGTTCTTGTTTTGATTTATTTTTGTCTTTGTTCTGTTTTGGATTTTCCAGAATTTTATCTTCCTTTGTCTCTGTATTCGATTTGAAACTACTGCCTGGTGTTGTGGTCATTGTTGCCTGTCGTGAGAATTGAAGTTGTTGCCATTGCCTTGGTCCAAATTCTGTGCTCTTCCATTCTATTCTACTTCAACTTTCCTCACCTTTTAATTTCGCACTCCGGGTTCGGCCTCTTCGGTCCTTTAGGACCATATTGTGAGTAGGCTTTACATTTATAGTTGTTTGATTATGCATCTATAATTATTTTGACATATATCTATTATGATCTTTGAATTATAGCTATATTTGCTTTGAATGATTTTAAATGATTAGAATAATTGATTTTTTGGAATTAAATAATTCATTTTTATGAAGTTTATACTTTTGAAATTATACATGAGACTATATATATTTTTGATGAAGTTTTACATTATTTCAAAATGTTTGATTTTGCTTGAATATATATTTTTGAAGCATCAAGATATTTACTGGTACTTACTCATTTTAAAATTGTGAAATATATTTGAATTTTTTTTAGTGAAAAAGTGTGATTGGAAAAGATTTCTGATGAAAAAGAATTATCTAATTTGATTTGATTCGATATCTCATATATTAGAAATATAAAAAATTTGTTGTATTTGAAATTATGTTTTGAATTGGTTTGGGAGGCTCGTATTAGAAAATCGTAGTTAACGGCGGTTATGACGTTAACTTAGATGCATCTAACTCAGACTCCAGCTAGCAGGGGTGTTGCTAGCCTAACGTGTAGACCACACGTTAGATCTATTATTTTATTAGGACGCACAAGAGGAAAGGGCTACCCATAGAGGTGAAGCAGCCCGAGTGTGGACTTTTGATTTGATTTCTGTATGAGAACTCCCTTATTGATTCACTTATTCATATAAATTATTTTTCTAACTAAAATTATTGTTATAATAATGTTTATATGGTCTCATGTAACTTATAGATATACTGTTTAGTCACTGGGTTGCAAAACTCACTCCGTTTTTCTAAAATTATTTTTCAGGAATAAATACTTGCTTATGTGAGCCTTTCTATTCAAGAGTAATGATCTGCAATGGATATCTATTATTTATTGAGTTCTTAGATGTCATCTGCTCCATATGTCACAGGCAGGATTCATTCATATTTATTTATTTTATTTTTGTTTAAAACATGAAATTATTTATTCTAGAAAGTGTAAATTTATTCAAAACATTTGTAACCTTCTTATTTATCTTATATTCGAATCTGTTAGGCTTGCTAGGGGATAATTTTCCTGAGCGCCAGTCATGGCTCATTTTGGGCTGTGACAGGGATCGTGGTTATTTACTGCCCACGGCTGTGTGTTTTCCAATTGAAAATATTGCGAGGATCGTGGTAGTATACCACCTACCGGTTTTCAAGAGGATGATATTTGGGTTAGCTATTGGATGTGTCAGGTTCTAGCAAAATAACTGACACGTGAGCTCACGGCTAGTAGGGCAGGCATGCATCATGTTGCATTTTTTGCTTTGTTTGGATGTGCTTATTGCCTATCTAATGAATTCTATTTAACTGATAACTGCGATACTTGCTGTAACTGTTCTTTAAATGTGATTGCCTTGTATTTTGTTTGTGCTTGCATTGTGATTGAATTTTGTTTTGAGTTTTTATAGTGATTGATTTATATTGGGCCAGAGGCTGAGATGATTTGAATTGGGTCAGAGGCTGAAATGATTTAATTTGGGTCGAAGACTGTGATTTGATAAGTCTAATTAGATTGTCCCTGGATATGTATTGAAATGATATGCTAAGGTTTAGAACTCTTATAAATATGGTGTGAATGTTAAGTTTAGATAAATAAATATTGTGATATTTGAAAAGATTCATAAGATGAATGAAAATTACTATTTTTGAACTATATTCTTTTCTTTATACATATCTTCTTATAACAATTCTTAAATGTTCTACTGAGAACCAGCGAGGATGATGTTCTCACCCTCTATAGACTTCTCTTTCATAACGGATGAGGAATCTTGCAGAGTTTTTGTTAAGTTCTTAGATATGCTGTTTCTGTTTGTATACGTATGTTATAGATTTTCCTCGCCTTTATTAATATATTCTTGTAAGAGGGATAGGAGTCGTGACTGTAATAATATGTATGTATATAATATTTGTAAGTTGCTTGAGTAAGAAGTTTTGTATATATGTATATGCTTGTTTGTTTCCAAGAAAAGTATTTCCGTTTTATATATATATATAAAAAAAAAACAGCGATACGGTAAAGCTTCCTAATACAAATCTACATATTGGATCCAACCTTTTCAAGAACTCTAGGCAGAGTGGAAAGTTTATTGCACTAAGCTTCCCTTTATTGAAATAGAAAGAAAGGCACAAATATATACGAAAGAAAATGCCAATTGTTTCCTAATACTGTCCTGTATACGAAAGCTTCAAATGTCATCAAATTAACTCCAAGTACACATTATTAAATAATTTGGCTTTTTTAGATTAAATGAAAGCATAACAAATCCCAATATTGTAGTAGGGAAATATATGACACTTGTTTTATAAAAAGCTTTTCTAAAACTCTCTAATCAAGCAAATTCTTGGATATAATGAGTAAACAAGCTCTAATAAAAGGGCAGTAACAACTAACAGCTCCACCACATGAATGATAACTATCAAGTACCAACAACACATGCCAAAAATGATAGAAACACCATAATACCTGATCCTGTAACTCCTGTGCTAGAGGCTCTGTTTCAACATATTGTTCTACAACTCTAGTACTTTGTGATTTATTCTGCTCTCCAACCCTTTAAGCTGACTGGTCAAGTACTTCTTTCCCCTTCTCTTTTGTCTATTTCACCACACTAATTGGCTCATCAATCCTAACATCACCTAAATCATAAACCTGATGTTGTGCCTCATCTCTTCCCTCTTTAGGCTTATCACTCTTTTCAACCTCTTCAAAGATTTTTACTCTTTTCCGCTTTTGCTCTCCACCTCCATCCATGCTATGCTGACTTCTCTTCTTTCCTCTTTTCTTCCTCTTACTTTTACATTCTTGTCTCCCATTCTAATCACCATCTATTCCATCACGATCAACCTGTAGAAGATATCTGCCACTTCATTACACACAATCTCCTTATTCTGGCAAAGCTTCTCCTATTGAATACCCAAAATTTTCTTATGTGCCGATAGCAAATCCTCATACTCCTTTACAATAAAATTAGAACTTTTTTCTTCAGTGAACCTTTTATTCTCATTTAGCTCAGATATTGCCCTATTTATCATCTAAAAAAAGCGCAAAAGGGTGCGAAAAATTAAAACCGAAAGAAGAATAGCATATGCATTATGATCATTTCAATTCCATAGAAAATAAGACACTCAATAAGTAAAATAAAAAAGATTGAAATTTTGGAGAAAAGTAGAGGAAAGGAGCTACCAATGCATAAGGAGGGTGTGTGGGGGTATGGAAAGAAGAAAACATCTTCTTGAGACACTGCTGAATGATGGAGGAAACATGGTGTGTTTTGAGGGATAGGGAGGGGTTGGATTCGGCGAGCTGAGACAAGAGAGAGTCTTTGAGGTTAGCAAAGATGCGGTTTCTTCCTGAATGTTCGTCATCGTTGGGAATAGGTTGAGGAGGAGAATAAGCCAATAAGGTTTCTCTTCTTCACCCATGATTGGTGCCAGCTGTCAAGAGACTTTGATTATTTGTGTGTGTAAAGTTCCACAAAAGTGGCGAGCAGGGGCGAATAGAGGCCGAAGCCCGAACAGAGGCAGAAAACTAGACGGAACGACTAGAGGTGACGACGAGGAGTGACTGAGAAGAGGGGTGGAGGCTGATGTTGGAGTTGGCATTGGTGTTGTGATGAGTGAGTGTAGCAGTGAACTGCTTAGAGAGTGAGACTGAGAATGAGAGTGACGAGGGTTCAGGGTATACATGGTTTTGAAAACTTGACCCGACAGGCAGGTTGAACCAGTGATAAAACGGTCCGGTCCGATGTCTAAAACCACTAGTCATAGAACTGCCCAAAAATCGATGAACTTCCCGGCTAGTTCTTACTAAACGACACCGTTTTGCTTGCTTTAAAAAAAAAACAACCCGGACCCCACGTGTGAGTCACACCCCTTCCCCCTAAACCCCCTCCTTCATGCGTTCTAGGCTTTCAGCAAAGAACGGGAATCCAAAACCAAAACCCTAGCTTTTTCAACGATTCTACCGTCGCCGTCCGTGGTTGTCGGCGCCTCCGTGGCTGTCTGTTCTAGCTCGGCACGTCGTCCATCCTCCTGCGTCTTCTCTGTTTGAGTTGCTCGCCATCGTGTCGCCGCTTGCCATCGTCCTACTCTCCGTCGCGCTCCTCCCTCGTCGAAGGTTAGTGGCATTGCTTATCGGGTTTCTTTTTCCTTTTATGCTCTGACTTTTAAATGTCTGATTTGAATGATTTGTGAATGTGAAATCATTGATTTTGTGTTGTTATACTACTGCTGCTTTTTAATTTTTGTTGCTGATTGTTCTTGATTTCTGAATGTGAAATAATTGATTTTGTGTTATTATGCTGCTGCTACTTTTTTTTAATTTTTGTTGCTGATTTCTAAAATTATTGATGAAAATGGCTTTGTTATGATTTTTTATTTTTGATTTCTGATTTCAATATCATTGTTGAAAACTTGAAATTATTGATGAAAATGGCTTTGTTGTGATTTTTGATTTCTGCATGATTTTAAAAATCGGACCGAACAAACAAGAACGATTTCATGATTGGTCCGGTTCTCAAAACCTTACCCTTACTTGGCTACCAAGAGTTTTTTTTTTTTCAAAACAAAACAATAATACAATAAAATAAAACGATGTCGTTTGGGACTTAAGAAAAAATCTCAGGCACAAACACTTAGTTAAGTTGGCGTGTGAGACGCACCCCGGACACGATATTTATCAACATTCGTCCCACATATGTGTCTTCTATATCAAACCGTATTTTTTAATAAAAATAAAAAAATCTTCTTCAATACACATAAATATCATTGTGTTACCGTATTAGCGTATCTAGTCTTATTATTAATATATATTTTTAAAATAATTTTAAAAATATTATATATTACTATGTATTAAAACAAAATAATATTTTATATAATTAAAAATATTAAAAATAATTAAAATTAATTTATATTTTAATATTAATAAAATATCATTACAATTTATCTAAAAAAATTTATATTTTATATATCCTAGCGGCTGAGCGGGCCTTACTGTAACAGCCCACATCACCCACTAGCACGATATTGTCCACTTTGGCACACAAGGCCTCACGGCTTTGGCTTTGACGATAGGGATGATAGTCGAAGCCCCCACACTCACTCGTCAAAGCCAAAACCGTGAGGCCTTGTGTGCCAAAGCGGACAATATCGTGCTAGCGGGTGGTCTGGGCTGTTACAGATGGTATTAGAGCCGGAGTCCAAATCGATGTGCCAGCGAGGGCGTTGGGCTCCCTTAGGGGGTGGATTGTAAGGTCCCACATCGGTTGGAGAGGGGAACGAGGCATGCCTTATAAGGGTGTGGATACCTCTCCTTAGCATTATGCGTTTTGACGAGTGAGTGTGGAGGGTTTCGGCTATCATCCCTATCATCAAAGGCAAAACCGTGAGACCTTGTGTGCCAAAGCGGACAATATCGTGCTAGCGGGTGGTCTGGGCTGTTACAGATGGTATCAGAGACGGAGCCCGGATCGATGTGCCAGCGAAGGCACTGAGCTCCCTTAGGGGGTGGATTGTAAGGTCCCACATCGGTTGGGGAGGGGAACGAAGCATGCCTTAATTATAAGGGTGTGGATACCTCTCCCTAGCATGACGCATTTTGATGAGTGAGTGTGGGAGTTTCGGCTATCATCCCTATCGTCAAAGACAAAACCGTGAGGCCTTGTGTGCCAAAGTGGACAATATCGTGCTAGCGGGTGGTCTGGGCTGTTACAGATGGTATTAAATCCGGAGTCCGAATCGATGTGCCAGCGAGGGCGCTGGGCTCCCTTAGAGGGGTGGATTGTAAGGTCCCACATCGGTTGGAGAAGGGAACGAGGCATGCCTTATAAGGGTGTGGATACCTCTCCTTAGCATGACGCGTTTTGACGAGTGAGTGTGGGGGGTTTCAGCTATCATCCCTATCGTCTAAGGCAAAACCGTGAGGCCTTGTGTGCCAAAGCAGACAATATTATACTAGCGGATGGTCTGGACTGTTACATCTGCGATAATTTGATGGCATCATTTTTTGATAACAGTTAAGAGAGCACCTAGGATGAACCTTACAAACCTCCACCTCCAGAGTATGATGATGACAGTGATAATGAGGAGAGCAGTGAAAAAGAAAAGCGTGCCAAAAAGAAGAGAAATATGGCTTACAAGGAGAAAAAAAAATGATTGTACCAAAGAGAAAAGTGAAAGAGAACAAGAAGGATCCACTAAAGAGAAAGGATGCACCAAAAAAGAATAGATAAAATATTATTGAAAAATGACCCAATGTACAACAAAATATTAGGCCCAGTGTAGACCAAAGAGCTGGGCCTTCTTTGCAAACTGGTGGATCTAGTAATAAGTCTACTATACATTCAAGTTTCACTTATTTAGAGTATTACTATGAATACCATTTAGAGAATTTGCATACCCCTGTTTATTCTAATGAAAAAACTGAAAAGCATAGCGTTGATTTGAGTTCGATGATTTGTGAGAGGCAAATAAACGGAGAGATAAAATTATCTTCTATTTGTAAAAGTCAGAAATCTTTTTATATTTAAATTTCGTCAAGAATGTATTTGTCAAAAACTTAAAAGATCAAAAATCTATCCGTTTTTTTTTCTTATAAATATCTTAATTTTTTATTAATTTTTTTTCATCTATCTATACAACCAGTGTAATACATGAAAAAAGATTAAGAATTTTAAATGTAAATTAATTTATTGTAATAATTATATTTAATTTTTTAATTAATAAAAATTATTTTAAGTACCAATGTACGATACATGATATTTAACTTGGTCAGAATTTATTAATCATATCTGTTTTTTGTTAAATATATTTTTTTGTCTTTATTATTCGGAAATAATTTCAATTTTAGTCCAGCTAGTTTTCAATTTTATGTCTAGATTAAAAAAAATAATAAAATTAGCTATCCTAAATTTATTAATTTTATCAATTACTTTTTAATAATTTTACTAACTATAGAAACTATCATTCATTATGCATTAATAGCTATAATTTTCAACTATGAAATATTTCCTTTTCTGTGAAATGAAATAATTTCGATATATTATATACATACTATTAATTCGGATATAATAAGCAAATATGGATAATTGAATTGTAAAAACATCATTTAAAAAATGATAATACTAAGAAGAAAAAAAATAGTCAAAATTTATTTGTTTTTGGTTAATTCTTTTTTATTATCAAACATCTCCGTTCAAAAAAAATGATGTCACTTTGGATCTTCTTGAATAAATAAGAAACTCATTTTTAGAGGAAAAAACACATAAAAAAAAAAACAAAAATTAATGATATTTCAACATTAATATAAAAAGATATAATCTTTTGCGAGAGTGAAGATATAAAAACTCAAATAGATTCTTTAACTTATTCAAATTCACTAAAAAAAAAAAGAATAATGAAAGAAACAAATTAATAGCAATTATATAAATAAAAGTACAATAAAAAAAATATTAATTCCTATGATATCTGTTGACCAATAGTTAATGGCTAATTTTTATCTGTTTCAGAATTTATCTTTCGATTATTAAGAGACCTACCATAAAATTTACTATACATGTTGTTCTTAAACTGTATTTTGATTAGAGAAATATGGACACGGTGATACATGTCTATTATTTATTTTGTGACAATTTTTTTAATGAACATAATAGTATATACACAAAATACATGTCTTCAATATCACATAATGCATAAGACACAAAATGTGATCTTTTAACCTTAACTATATTTTAGATTATCCATGTTGTCCTTGTTTTTCTTTTATCACTTTCCGATCCTTATTCTTTCCTCCTACCTCATCCCTCTCCTCCCTCCTTTTTACCACTGTTCTTGCTTCATTCGCCATCGCCCTCCTTTCTTCTTCATTCCTGTTTCACTTCGTCATCTCTGCCGCTCTACTCCACCTCGTCCATATCTACAAAGTTAGTTGCCGATGTGAAGGAAGGAGAAAGACTTGCCGTCAATGGGGACATCATGTTTTCTACTATCATCATGAATCTGCGAACTCAATCGCTAGGCATTGAGGTAGCGACCAACCGCCGTCGTGTCTTCTACCACCGTCGTGTTTCCAACTATGTGCCACTTCCACTTTGCCCCTCCACTTCCACTGGCTCAACCTCCCCCCACCCTCTCTCCTCTCACCTCTGTCACAACTAGAAAATGGATTAATACAGACAGATTTATAGACAGATCTAGTCTTTATTACAAACAAATTTTTGGTTACCGACGGATTTTGTCTCTCTGTAAAAGCCTCGTCGGAAATTATTTACCGACGAATTTTTTTTCGTCGAAAAATGACCGACGAATTTTTACCAGTTACCGACGGATTTTTTCTCTATAAATTCTCCATCTATTTTCCGAAGATGACGAACTTTCCGACGGATTTTTCGTCGGTAATTATAGACGGATTTGCCGACGAATTTTCCGTCTGTAATTATAGACAGATTTTCTAACGAATTTTCCATCTATAATTACAGACAGATTTTCTGACAGATTTTTCGTCGGTAATTGACAACAGATTTTTTGACAGATTTTTTGTCTGTAATTTGAACCTTGAAAAATCATCCCACACTTTAAATACAAAAAGAAAATCCGTCAGTAAATTTATCAGTAAGGTAAAATAGAATTTTTTTAAAATTTTTCCATTGCAAAATAAATACGTTAGATTTATTTTCTAAATTTACTCTATCAAACACACTGTAAATTGAAAAAAAGAAAGTCAAAAATAACATAGATAAACATAATATTCATAGATAAACATAATATTTATTACACGATACCTATAAAATTGGATGTTATTTTTCAACACCATTATCCAATATCTCACTGTCTCAATAAAAAGATACCCAAAAAAAATAAGGAATATGCCTACCATCTTATGGCAAAGAATGGGTAACATATTGAGAGACCACCAAACCAGAAAAAGCATGTCCCCAAGCAGTGCAAGACACCAATAGCGAACTCAGATGTGACGCTATCAAGAAAGAATAGACTTCAAGGAAGCAAAACCATGGAAACTATGAAGAAAAGATGGATTGCAATGCAAGCTGTTGTTGTGGCTGCAGAGATGACCAAAAAAATGGGCAACCATTAACTAGAAGCAAGAGTTGCAGGCGGTAAAGTTTGTTGAAGCTGTCTGAGCAGATTAATCATGCGGCCAGCAGTTTGTTCCGTTGCGAGGTCCTTTCCAGCACACAAAACCTACATCGCATAAAATGGGCAACATTAAATAGAAAATCAAATTAAATCAAATCAAATATGCATTGGCACATCAAAGCAGCAAATGCTTGATAAAAACTAACCTCAGCAAAAACTGAAACTATTTTAGGAAGGTACTGATTGTTTGGACCCAAAAGCTCACTGTCAGACCTACAGGTAAACAAAAATAAGAATTAGAACAAAAAGAGTAAATGCGGGACTACATTAGGAAACTAAAAAGGAAAATTTGAGTTCCTTACCTTTCAACCATGGAACAAAGTTGATCATGGACAACTTTGGCCTCAATCAAATCACCTTTTATTGGCAAACAGTTCAACCATGCAGGAATCACCTGTAAACATAACAGAAGATTGCAAAAAGATTAAATAAGCATATGCCATCTCAACCTGACAATTAAAAAACTCAGCCTCCACAGAGATTAGACCATGATAAGGCAAGATGTTAATGAACAAACCAAACAATAAGAGTGACCATTAACAGAAAAAATGTAAAGACCTGGGCAGAATCAATACTATCCTGATGAAATTGGCAACTTTTTTCCAGAGCTGAAACAACATTATCATATGCCATTACATTATCTGAATGAAGAGCATTAGGATGCTGGATCACAGCATTTAACCTCGACAGAGCCTCTACAATGAGCCACTAACTTGTTAATAATGTAATGCAATACAGATCAACAAATTTTATTACAGAACAAAGCAGTACCTCCAACCAGAGGTTTGAACAGAGATCCACCAAACTCCGCACAAACACCAAGGCTCATCTCTAACTCCCAATTTATTTGAACATAACCCACAGCCAAATTAAATTCCCAGAGCAAGAATGAAGATTCATCGTTGAACTAAAGCTTTCAACAGTGTGACTTGAAGAATTCAGGAATATTCCAAAAATAATATGGTCAGAAATTGTTGCTAACTTGCTATCACACAGATCCTACATTTTAGAGCCATCACTACAATTCAGTGCAACTAAAACTTAGAAAACAGAAAAGTATAAACAGTTACATATACTTCAAATATGATCTAGTACCCAAATCAAAATGCTAAATGACCAGCTCAATAATAAAAATGCAGTTAATATCAACAGAAAAACTAATTAGAGAAGAGAAGTGACAGCTTCTGGGAGGAACATACCCACATAGGTGTCAAATATGATGACAGTTCATCGAAGAAAGGTCAGAAGGAGGCTTTGAAGGTTTTGATCAAAGTTCCCAATATCTCTCCCACCTAGGACACATAAATGTTTTGAAAGGATGACCAAAGAATTGATCAATGGTCCACTTGTTGCTGCTGCTGATTTTGTTGTTGTTGAAATATTAAACTCTTCAAGTGTTAAGGGTTGAGATCAATTAAGGGTTGAGAACTTCAGTGTTCATAGTATAGTAGACTAATGGATTATATGTATACAATGTGTCATGCAACCAGAAAATCTATGAGATGTAGCTTAGAAGCAACTAATAATTTTTCATATAAGAACCAAAATTCTAAACAAGTAGTACTTGTATTTATTCTCTAAACAATTTTTTGGGCTGCGGCGAAGAAGGGCGAATGAGAGGACTGAAACTTATGTGTTATTAGAACCAGTGCAGGAAGAGAAGTTTGTTTCTGAGGAAGAACTTAAGGTCAAGTTGAAAGGGTGGTAACTTTTATTGGAAAAAAAGAAAAAAAAAGGTTCATAAATCATTATTGGAATCTTTATAGTTTTTTTCTTTTTATAATGCTAACTCTTAAGTTAGAGGAACTTTTATTTATTTAATTTAAAAGAAGAAAAGGGAAATTTTATAAAGAAATGTATAATTAATAAAAATGAAAATATTCAGAAAAAAAGAGTATGTATTTAGCTAGATTCATACTGAAAAGTCAAAAGGCAAAAAAAAAAAAAAACCTTTTACTAACTTCTACGGATGGCTAGCTATCATTCATGGAATTTTGGTTAAATCAAAACACCTTTAAGTACTTTCCCAAAATTCTATGGCTAATCAATTGGTTCCTACCTCATTAAGGTCAGAAAAAGCAGAAGATAGATATAGATGAATGATGCACCCCCATTAAAGGAAGTAGTAGTAGTAGTAGTAGTAACAATAAACAAACATAATAAAAGTTGTTGAAGTAAGATATGGCCTAAGAAAATTAAATTACCTTATCCATTAGAGGAACTCTTCCATATGGAGTTGATCTCTCAAAGTATTGGCAATAGAGATGACCTAATCTATCATTAAAATGCAATTGATGAGAATCTTGTTCTACATTCTTCATTCCACCTTCTTCTGAGGAACTCCCATCCCATCTCCATAACTTCTCGCACTCACTCTCATCGCTCAAGGTATCACTATATGAATCCCTTGTTTCACACTCCCCTGTCTCAAACTCTTCCCTGAAATTCAATATCAATTCATCAATTAACTAACCTACTACTAAATCATTATGCTCACAAACATAATCCCCTAAACCAACAAAAAAAAATTTTGAGAGAGAGAGAAACCTAAAAGTGTTGCTAGTGAAAATCTGAATTGCGGAAAATAGTTGCTATGGTTATCATGCTCCCTTCCATGTTCTCATCAAATACACTGTAATCACTGCCGCACTACAACAAAACAATCGAAGAAAAAACTAATAATAATAATAATCAAAATGCTTGATAGTCAAAGAAGTCACGTGCAGTAATAGAGTTGATACTTGATAGTTGATACTGAGGAAAATGGTATCTGAAATCCTGGTGAAAATGAAGGGGAAAAGGAAAGGAAAAAGTTTGATGAATATATAGTATTCTTCTCTCTCTCTCTCTCTCTCTCTCTCTCTCTCTCTCTCTCTCTCTCTCTCTCTCTCTCTCTCTCTTGATGTATATGAATGAATGAAAGTGATTTGGTTTCACACTAAGCTTAAGGCAATGGTGGTTTTGGCAATGAGGCAAAGAGACAAGTAGTAGTTTTGGTTTTTATTAAAATGAAAAGATGAGAAGAGAAGAGAAGTGGAAGAAGCTTAGGAGGAGAAGGAGGAGGAGAGTAAAATATTATGTTTAGTTTTATAAAGCTAAGATGAAATATTATGTTAATCAATTTTGCAATGTTAGAACACTAAAATATCAGAAAAGAAAAAGAAGAGTGAAGGGATTAAAAATAAGGAATCCAAATTTTTTTTAAGGCAATTAGTGTAAGGAATTTCGATATATGATTGGTAAAACCTTGCAGCCTCTAGTTCGCTATCGAATAGGCCAAGATAGAAATATCTGCAAGCAAGCCAAAAACCCAGCCAGTGTAAAAACAAATGAATTATAATTTATCACAGAACATACCAAAACTGCTAACACGGAAGTGCATCGAACAATTATGTTTCACTTTGTAGGGTTAATTATAAGTATTAAAACCTCAATAGCCTCAAAGTTTTTGACATCACTAAGGTTCTACTATGATTGCTATATCAGAATTCAAATATTTCTCAATAGCCACTTTAACTACCAATTGAGCTACAAACTAGTGATCTAACAATTTCGGTCCACGGTTTAGTTAATTTAACTCACAATTAGCTTCATCTTAATAGAAAAAATGAAATGCATTATATTAAAACTTTTTTATTTCATTAATAATTGAAACAGATTGCTCCATAAAACAAACTACGCTGAACTTAAAGCTAAACATTCAAATACGAAATAACAGAAAACAACAAGTAAAACTCGTTATTATTTTAGCTCACAAAACATCAATTCGTAGAGTGACAAAAACAATTGGTGTTTTTCTTTCTTAATTAAAGGAAGAAGGGGAGAGAAGAAGTACCTGAACATCATCGAAGCTCCAGCGGTTGAAAAGCTTGACATCGATCTGAGTAGGATCTGGAACAACGCCAACCTCTTGGACTACGTCAGCCATTCCTGCAAACGAAAATTGAACACATAATAGATAGTTAGCTAAGTGTAAAGATTGAGAGAGAAAAGAGATGCAAATCGAAGAAAGAAGAAAACGGAGACGAACTTGTTGAAGCAGAAAGTGTGTTGTGCTGCTTAGGGTTCTATGCTGTGAGAGTATAAGGGATTAGTCGAACACACTTTGGACAGCGAAAACCCTACTTGGGGCCGGTTTTGGAACACACCTCAATAGCCTTTGACAGAAAATTTTAAATTACAGATGGATAATTTAATAAAATGCAGCGTTTTGTCTATTGAATTATAGACGGATTTTCCGTTGTAACTATTTTCCACGAAAAAAAATTAATTTTACTGATAGAATTATCGACGGATTTTGTTTTCTGTCTGTAATTTATACTAATTCATTTTTTTGTTTTTCGACAAAAAAAATTCCTCTGAAATTCCGTCTATATTTCCGTGGATAAAATCCGTTGGAAATATCCGTCTATAATAACTAGTTTTCTAGTAGTGTGTTTTTTCTTTTTTTTTTCTTTTTTTCAGTATCTGTTTCATTTTAAAAAAAAATAAGAATTGTTGTATTAATTATTGAAATAGAGTTTTTGCTAGTAGTAATTTGGGTTAATGTTAAAATATTAGTGGTGGTGATGGTGGAAAGCAATAATGGTGGTGGTGGCGATGGTAGAGGTGATGGGAAAGCAGAAATTATTTTAAAAAGAGTAAAATTAATATTTGGTTTGTATTAATGTGTCATATACATCATCACCAAATACATTAAAAAAATTTGTCTGTTTTTATGTCTATATTTTTTTTTATTGTTCTCTGGTGGCTGTTTAAAAAGGGTGGCTAAAGTGGCCAAATAGTATCAACAACGAATCCAAATTTGACATGTGACAAGTTTAAAGTTACAAGAATCATAGTTTGACCAAGATTAGAAATGTTAAATTTACTAATTAAACATGGTTAAAGTTCTGAATTAGAGAGAGAAGAAGGACCCTGGTTAAAATTTTGAAAGAGAGAGAGAGAAGAGCAAGCTATCCTCACGGCGGCAGCGCTACTTTCTTCACGGCAACGTTGGAACCAGTGTTCCTCTTTTCTGACGTTGATCAACATCTCTCAATATCTTATTAGTATTTTTAAATTGGTTCCCACCGACACAGTCAGCATTGGCCAATTGCAACCGATGCTTCTCCGATGTTATTTTTCTTCTTCTTCGGCAAATCGGTTTTTTGACGGCGTTCTACAGAGTCAGCTCCACCACAACGAATGTATTTGTTGTCGCTGCTCCTACTGTGTCTACTAGGAATCGTCGATCATCATCATCTCTAAATCGCTTCCCACCAAGGCAGCCATCGTTGGTCCCTTGCAAGTGATGATTCCTTCCTTTAGCTCGACTGCAATTGGCTTGTTTTTTTACCACTGCTCAACCGCCACAAAAAAAATATTTTTTGGCCGTGCTTTTCTAATATTGCCATTGTGGTAAGAGAAGGAAAGTTACCGTGCTTTATTTAGTCTATATCAAACATTAGCATTTTTATTTAAGACTTCTCTTGAAAGCTTTATTGTTACATGTTACCAAATTATTAGCTGATCAATTTTTGGCCTTTCTTAGCTACCAAATTCTTGGCCATCAGAGAACTACCCTTATATGTATATTCTTATGTATTAAAGACACTAACTAAATACACCATTAAAGATTGAACTCAAAACATACCATTAAATAACCTAAGTAACCATGATAATTAAATTTCATGGTTTCTGTTGATATATAGTTATTTTTTCATTTCTTATAATCTATCATCGAATATGTGATCCATTCTACAATGCTAGATTTCAGAATCTGTAAAATTAGTAGTGACAAATGCAACCTTAGAATTATTGGTAATAGAGGCAGTTTCATTTGGTGTAGCACTATTAAGTATGTTAGGCCACTCCTCTGTTCAGTATACCCAATCATCTTCAAGGAATGGCTGTCTTAGACCTCATAATGTGTATTTTTGAACAGAAATTCACAAGATAGCAAATTAGTTTTCTTAGAGACAAAAATAAGATTGAATTTAAAGGATGATACATATAGAACATTAGTTAAGGTCCAATTTTTGGATAAAATGACGATGCCACAAATTGTAGTTATGGTTTCAGTTCCATTTGGACATTTGATCAAAATTGGATCAATTGTTTGATGTGATTAAAAGGCAGTTAAGGAAAAAGTGACATGGACAGTGGCACCTGTGTCATGATCCAATAATCGGAATTAAAGAAAATATGATAAATGAACAAAATGTGGTGTCTACTTGCTGAGGGTGCAATTATAGTGTTGATTGCTTGAGTTTCAAGGGAAGTGTGAGGAAGATCATTGCCTTGATGATGGAAGAGAGCAAGGAGAGCCTTTTTTTTGTCTTCAGTGAATAAAGCATCAAGGCTTTGAGTTTCTTGATTGTTGTTTTGGTGTAAGACAGGATTCTAGTTGTCCTCACAAGGTCTTTCATCAACTACAAAATTGTTAACATTTGCAAAAGCAAATATGCGTTATAAGTGAGGGGGAAAACCATGTTTATAATAGCAAGTAGGGGTGTTCACATCCAAACCGGTAAAAAAAAACCGCGAAACTGCACCAATCCAAATCGAAAACCGTTTTAAACCGCTTATTTTTGGATTTTTTTTGGATTTTGGATCGGTTTTATTGCGGTTCGGTTCGGTTTGCGGTTCTACTCTGCACAACCGAACCGAACCGAACCGCATATAATAATAATAATAATAATAATAATAATAATAATAATAATAATAATAATAATGATGATGATGATGATGATGATGATGATGATGATGATGATGATGATGATGATGATGATGATGATGATGATGATGATGATGATGATGATACCCAATTACCCATACGACATAGTGGCATACGGCCATACAGCGGCAGCCCATACTCCCTTAGGCCTTAGTTCCTTAGTCCATTTCCCTTAATTTCCCCCCACCAAGCCCAGACCTAATCACCCACAGCGCTGCATTGCACACACTCATGACTCATTCAGTCATTCCCCATTTTCCCTTTCCCACAAAGAAACACAAACCCTAACAGCATCACCTAAAACATTCATTCATTCAGTTCATTTATGTTATTTAATTTTATGTTGTTGAGACTTGTTTAATTGTTTTTATGTTGAAGAATTATTATTCAAGACTTGCTGTTGGATAATTGGATTGTTGGATATTTGGACATGTTGCTTTATAATATTTTATAGAATTTACGTTTTATTATTATGTTGGATTGTTGGACAGGTTATGAACTCTATAAATTAAGTTATTATTTTTTTATTTAAAAAACTGCGGATCCAAACCGATCCAAACCGCTTGTAATTGGATCGGATCGGATCGGATTTTCAAAAAAAATCCATCCAATCCAAACCGCACCGCACATAAATTAAACATTCGGATCGAATGACTTTTTCCCTTAAAACCGATCCAAACCGCACCGCGAACACCCCTAATAGCAAGTGTTAATAGTGTGGCCAGTTTTACCACAATGAGAACAACTTCTTACAGGTTCTCTGCCTCCTCCATTTCTTCCTCTATTGCCACGGCCATTTGTGCCTCTTCTTCTGCGAGTTGATGTGTTGAAGGTCGGGGGTGAAATCTTTGTTTGATCCGTTAGAACTATTGCTATTGATAACATTGATTAAGATCATTTCTTCTTGATTGTTCGATCCTTGTAGTTGGCATTCTTGTAGCAAGAGTAAATAGTAAATTTAATTGACATTTGAGAATGGTGTCATTAACATAATTTGGGATGTTACTGTAGTGTATTGATTATTGAGGCCCCTGAGAAGTCGAATTGCGTGCTCTTGTTCTCTATATTCACGCATAACCTTCAATCCACAGGAGCACAGGTCTTGGTAGTCACAAGTTGGGATGGGTTTGAACTCATCTAACTCCTCCCAAATTCCTTTGAGCTTGGTGTAATAGCCTGTGCTGGAAAGATCTCCTTGTTTTAAGGCAAACATCTTTTCTTGGAGATCTACTATTCGAAATAGATCACCTTGATAAAATTTAGTGTTTTAGGTCATTCTACAGGTCTGAAGCTATATTGCATCTTAGCACACTCTGCAAGATCTCCATGCTTAAGGAGGAATGAATCTAGGAAACAACAAAAATGTTGCGTTTATCCCAGGCTACAAAATTTGGAGATGTTCTTTCTAGCTTTGGGAGAGTGTCATCAATGAATCCTAATTTGTTCTTTGATTTGATGGATAACCAAACAAATGTTGCCCAAGAGTGATAATTGTGAGTTATCGATGGAGTTTGAGTGAGGATTAAACTTGGAGTTTTGTTTGGGTGGAGATAATATGTACTGGCTGGATCTTGATTTGGATTTAATCTATGAAGCACAGACACGGACACGGACACGGGACACGACACGACGCGCAATACGGCGACACGCGAATTCTAAAAAGTTGTCGGACACGGGGACACGCATATATTAATAATATAATATATTTAAATAGAAATATGTCTTAATAGAGATATTTTCAAAAACAACCATATGATATGTATTACTTCCTAAAGTGTATAGGTATTCAAAAGATAAAATCCTAAACTCCTATGTCTTAATAGAGATAGTAAGAATTTTGTACATCACATGTACACAAAAAAAAAGTTATCTAAAGTCATTATTTCTCCATCATATATGGTTGATATCTTCATCATTAGAAAAAGTCACTCTTTCCAACTCCGGTTCATCAAGAGAAAGGTGAGCAACTTCAAGAACACCATTTTCTTCATCAATTGGTGAAAAAGCATCTGCAGCAATATCCCACATCATAGTTTCTCCTTTATTGTATTGTGGAGTTTTTCTTGAAAGAAGACGAAGGTTAGTGTGAAAAAATACTAAATTTTCTGCACGTTTAGGCTTCAATTTGTTTCTTTTTAGGGAATGGATAAAAGAATATGTGCTCCAATTCCTTTCACAACAAGAAGATGAAGATGGTTGGCCTAGTAGCCTAAGAGCAATTGGTTGAAGAAATTTTACTTTACCACCATGAATTAGCCACCAAGACTTTGCATCAACTATGCCTCTATCATTCAAAGAGTCATAATCATCAAAGACACCTCTACCATCAGAAAAGCTTGCAAATTCAATGTTTACCTTTCTCCTTTATTCTTCATTAGGAAAATACCTCTTCAAGCATTTAACTCTCTCATTAGTGATCTCAATATCTTGATGAGGAGAAACTCGTGTAGGATCTTCTCTCAACCATTGGTGGCTATAATACCTATATAATTAGTATTTAAGCATAAATTAATAATGATTCAATTATCACTTATAAATAAAAGTTATAAATAATAAATGTTAAAACTAAAAAGTTACCTTGGATTCAATGAATGTGCTAAACAATGAAGAGGTGTGCTACTTTTTGTCCATCTTTAAACTAATATTGAGTGCACAACATTGTAGAAGGACGATGACTCTTGTTCATCTTTTCTTTCATAGAGATATATAGTACTTTTTACTTTCTTGATCATTGAATCCCACATCTCATGGACCAAATGAAGAGTAGGTGCATCTGTGTCTGTACTTCTTAAAACATCATAAATAGGATTTGTGAAAGTAAGAATATAACCAATTTTTTGCCACCAATTTTCACTCAAAATCTTTTCTGTAACAAACTCAGCTTTGCTAATATTATCTTCCTTGTATGAAGACCACTTCTCACTTATAACCATCTCTTTGAGGCCTTGATTTAACAACCTAAATCTTTTGAGCATCACAATAGTAGAAGTAACTCGAGTAGGAGCAACATTAAGCAACTTCAATGTATTAAATTCATTGAAAATAGATAACCTCATATGATGATTAACAACGAAAATTTTTATAAAAGAAGCATCTTCAGCAATTTGAGTAATCCATGAGCATTCTTGATAAAAAAAAAATTATTCTTCTCTGTATTCTTAGTTGCACAAATGTCCTTTAAAGCAAGGTTTAGAGTATGAACAACACAAGGAGTCCAAAAAACAGATGGAAATTCAGCTTCAATCAATAAACCAGCCGCTTTACAAACCGGCGCATTATCAGTCACAATCTACACTACATTTGAGAGACCGACTTCTCTTATCACATCTCTTATTTGCTTTGCAACATAATCCTTGTCTTTGATCTCATCTGAACAATCTACAGCTTTCAAAAATATAGTCCCACTTTTAGTTACAGCCATAAAATTACGAAGAAGCCTCCTTTGGGGATCACACCATCCATCACTTACAATGCTCACTCCCTTTCCACTCTATGAATTCTTAGTAGGTTCTAACATTCTCCACATGTTGCTTCTCTTTCTCAAGCAAATCTGTCCTCAATTTATTATATCCAGGAGGAATATAACCATCAATATAATTATTGGCAGCATAAGAAAAAGCTTTGACAAAATACGGATTTTTTGCTAGATGAAAAGGTAATCCAGATGAAAAAAACATTCTAGCTATATGTGAATCTAGAGTCTCCCTTGCATTCACATTAAAAGCTTTCTCTAAAGGTCCATTAGCTCTTCTTTTTCTTGAATCAAGTTCACTTGCATTAGATAAGGGTGGAAGAGGAATTGACTTAGCCTTTTTACTTTCATGCAACAATGTACTTTCACTATCAAGTTTCTTAAGTTCTTCAAGCTTTGTTGATGTAACTTTTGCACAAAATCTAATTCCTTTTCCTGAAATCTTCAATAAATATGCTCTTAATCTAGTATAATAACCACTGAATAAAACCTTGCAAAATTTACATTGAAATTCAAGATTTCCGCCCCTTCAATTTTATCTTTCTTTGTTACAAATTTCCATAAAGGCTTATCAACACTTTCTTCAAAATTATTTTGAACACTCTCTGAACTCATCTCTCACAATCCTACAATAATTTAAGAACCAAAATTATTTTTTTACAATTCAATTTCTTGAGCAAAATAGAACTAAAAAAAGCATAAAGAGAAAACAAAACCAAAAAAAATTATTATATAATACTAAACATTTGTGTAAGTAAGCTGAGTTCATTCCCCGCTATTATTGTTTAATGTTTACTAAAAAAGAAATAGATAAAAACATATTATAAGAGGTGTGAATTGCCAAGGACCACAACAAAACCTTAACAAATAATCTTTCAATATGAACATGATTACTAAGAAGAGAAAGATAACCTTATAGCTATGAATCAGGATTAGCATTAGAACCATGATATATATAATAACGGCATATACATAAATGCATATAGAATAAATTATAGACAAATTGCTATCTAGATCCACCATATACATAAGTGCTGAATACTGCCCCATCGGTCCCTTAGCCTCTGAACTAGAACATGTTTCAAACCCATCTTTCTTATTATGTATGCTAAAAAACACATTAACAATCAATCCAGTTTTTTTTCCTCTTGTCTTTCTTTTATCAGTTCTATGTCTTTCAATTATTTTCTAGTTTCTAATCTTCTCATAGTAGCAGTAAAAAATTAAAAAGAAGTCTCTAACAATACCTAATTCCAGAAGCACAAAATAAAACAAAACAAAACAAAACCAAACCAAGGAGATGCACAGAACAAAATAGAAATTCAAAATAAAATAGAAGCACAAAATTGACAAAACAAATCAGAACCAAAGAGAAGCACAGAGGTTAGAGAAAAATAAAAATACAGAACCAGAAAATTGATTGATGGAAAAATAAATATTCTCCCTTACTTGAAATGGAGGATGCAGAAGAGCACGGTGGAAGAGCACGAGAGCAGGGCAACGGTCACGGTAGAAGTGGCGACTGGGGAAGTGGCAAACACGGCAGCGAGAACTGGAGCAATGACGATAATAAGTGGTGGCTGGAGAAGCAGTGAACGGCAGTAAACAGCGATAACAAGTACCGCAGAAGAAGTGGCGGCAGTGAAGAGGAGATGCTGAGATTAAGAGTGAGTGGGTGTGGAGAGAGATGACGAACATCCACGGCGGTGACGACCGGAGGTGGCGGCGATGGCTAGAGGTGGCGGTGAGGAGAGGGTGAGTGGGTGTGGAGGCACGGAGTCAGAGACGGGTTTGGGGGTGGAGGTGAAAGGTTAAGTTTTTAACTTTTGTTAAAGTGAAGGATGAATCTGATGAGGAGAGCTTTCTAAAATGTTATTGGCCGTGTCCGGCTGTTTTTTTTTTTTGTTTTTTTGGACAGAACACGTTTAGACACGGGAGACACGCGTGTCGGACGAGATCCGAGACTGTTGTTGTTTGGGATTAAAGCAATGTTAATTGGTTCATTAATCTTGTTAAAGTTTGCAGATCTGAGACTGAAAAATTCTAATTTGAATTTTGATTTTGGGGATTAATTGGATCATCTGCTCCTTCTTCTCTGGCCACCATTGTTGCTTGCAAGGAGAGGAGTTAAGTTCTTGGATTTACTTGTTGATTCAATAATCTGCAGCTTCTCCACGCGTTCACCGCACCATTTAAACTTGTTGTTCTAAGCTGCAGAACTCTTGAGAATAAAAAAGAGAGTGATCGAAGATTCGAGAAATGAAAAAGTAATGATGAAAGAAAACAATGTTACACTTAATGAAGAAAAGCACTCGGGTACAATAACTAGTGATCCTATTTATACTCTTACTCCCTAATGGAAGATAGAGAAAAACAAAATAACTATTTAATTCCCAATGAACGTTATTACCGGTCAATACTTATAATTGAAACTAAAAAATTTTCAATTACGATAATTATTATGACCTATATACAATAACTATATACCAACAAGAGAACAAAACACATAGAGATTGATTGTCATAAAATCAGAAAGAAAGTGCAGGATGGAACCTTGAAGTTGCTACCTATTCCATCAAGAGAATAGATTGCAAATTTGCTAACCAAATCCCTCATCCCAAAACCTTTTGAATAGTTATGTGATAAGCTAGGCATGTACAATCTGTACACACCTAGCTTAAGGGGGCTGTTGGTATATAGTTATTGTACATAGCATAGTTATCAGAACCGGACTGGACCGATCGGTTTAACCAAAAAATCGGTGACCAGTGGTCTGGTCGGTTCAGTTAGTGTATTAGACCGGACCTACAATTGAACCGATCAACGGTGGTCAAACCCGTTAAAAACTGGTCGGTTCGTACTCAGACTGCATTAAACCCGTGCGGGTCCACGGTACACTTGCGCACTGCTGGACCATCGTAGGAGCACCTTGTTCACAACTCCAAAAATGCAGCAAGAAAGATTCGAACTTGGGTGGGTAACCTCCTCTTACCACTGTGTCATCTTGATTCTTATTAATATAGGTGACAAAAATTAAATATATAATAAACTTTGAATGAATTTTTATTTATTTATTTTTATTCTTTTAAATATAGATTGACATAGATACTAACACAAGTAATAACACATAATATACAAACATATTGATATTGATTGTGTTATTTTTTATTTTCTCTTGTTTATTTAAATTGAGAAAGTATTTTGTATTAGTGACTAATTTATTATCTGTTTTTATACCATAAATTATATCTAAGAATTGATATTTGATTGTCATTAATATATTTTTTGAAAACATGTATTTAACTTTTAATTTTAATTTTATTTTTATAATTTTATATTTTTATTTAATTATGATCGAGTTAACCGGTTGAATCTGTGACCCACCGATTGAACCAATGACCTAGTGACCTGACCGGGTCTATTACCAGATCGGTTCTGATAACTATGGTACATAGGTCATATAATTATTGTAATTGAGAAATTTTTAGTTTCAATTATAAGTATTGACCGATGATGAAGTTCATTAGGAATTAAATAATTATTCTGTTTTCTCTACATTTCATTAGGGAGTTAGAGTATAAATAGCATCACTAGTTATTGTACACGAGTGCTTTTTTTATTAAGTGTAACATTATTTTCTTTCATCATTACTTTTCCATCTTTTGAATCTTCGATCACTCTCTTCTTTATTCTCAAGAGTTCTGCAGCTTAGAACAACAAGTTTAACAGTTTCCTGCATTTTTTTATGTTTATATGGTCTTTTTTTGTTCATACAAACAAACACACACAAATCGGATATATCTAAAATGAGTATAATAATTATGTGTTTATTAGATGTGCTATATTTATATACACTATTAGATTTTATTAGATGAAAATTAAAGGCTAATATAAAAGAAGAACATTGATGAACTCTAATAGATACAGAATATCCTAGTACATAAATGAATACTTTAAATGACAATATTTTAATACACAATACTTTAAATGGTAATAGAATCTTTTATTTTTAAATAATTAAATATAAAATATATAAATACAAAGTATATGAGTATTTTTTATTCATTAAGATTAATTATTATACAAAATTGTTTTATAATATTAAAAAATTATATTAAAATGATATTTTAAACTGTAACATAAAAATATAAAATAATTTAAATTTTATTTTATATTACTTGACAAATAATTATATTATTATATTTAAAATTAATTAACTAACTACTTTTGTTAAAGATATTATTATATAACATAATTTTTCATTAAAAATATTTTAAAATATAATTTATTTAAAATATTATATATAATACATAAAAATATTAACATTTTCATTTTTTTTCAATTTTTTTAGAAAAACAGAATAAATAATATAATTCTAAATACATGCCTATCACATTATATATTTATTTATATTAGTAAGACCTAAATTAATCAAACTTTTGTAATTAAAAATATAAATACAACAATATAAATTATTTTTATTCATTAAAATTAATTATTTGCAAAAAATTTTCTATAATATTAAAAAATTATATTAAAATAATATTTTAAACTATAATACAAAAATATAAAATAATTAAATAAATAATTTTATTTTATATTACTTGATAAATAATTAGGTTATTATATTCAATACTTATTAACTAACTATTTTTGTTAAAATATTATTATATAATATAATTTTTATCAAATATTGTCAAACTATAGTTTATTTAAAATATTATATATAATACATAAAAATATTTTTTTTAGAAAAACTAAATAAATAATATGTATCAACTACTTATATGTATGATATGTGTGTATGTAATAGTGACGGATATAAGATTGGTGTATATTATTTTATTCTTTAGATTCTAATATATATGCTGTAACACCCTACCATACAGAGTCTTATGCTTAAGTCATAATTCAGAGATGGCAAGGTATTACGACCTCTAAAACAAAAATTTAGTACGTATAGTAGTATGAATGATTGATTATAACTAGGAGCCTTTGCAAAAAAAGGGGTAAACAAAAACCGTAACTCGAACGCGCAACACTCGGATCGATAACGTAACGAGCAAAGAATAAGCTAACGCAAGATCATATATATAAGGAGTGTCAAAAACGGGAATATCAAGACTCAAAATCCGGCTGCGAAGATAACCGGTCCGAGCATAATAATATATACATATAATAAAATAAGGAAACCCCAAAGAAAACCCAAAGGGACACAAATACATAAAACCTATTCTCCAAAATCCCCTCTAGAAGGAGTCATCACAATTTGTATTATTTAATGGAGATAAAAGTATCTAAACAAGATATATAAACCAAAATAGAGTCCCGAGAACAAAGGATCTTCGCTAATCCAGAAGTCTCCAGCATGCTTCAGCGAGAAACCTCACGTCCTGCATCTGAAAACCACAAAATCCGCATGGGTGAGAACCAGAGGTCCCCAGCACGGTAACAGCTTCCACATATATAATACATAATAATAGAGGAAAGCCGAAGGCAATCCTAGAACTTCCTTCAGATAATATCAAAGCTTATAAACAAGCTAAACCGTAAGTGGCAACTGACTAAAGATTCTTCAGTCTAACTAATACTTCCCTTTCCAATTCCTTCAGACCTCCCAACCACCAGCAGGAGTATAATATAGCAAACACAGTTATATCAGACAAGAGATTTACAAATAGGAATAGATAAGGCATTTAGGCAATTAGCAAGTAATATGCAGTCAAATAGGCAATCTCAAACAATTCATGTAGTATGCTTATGATGCATGCCTGTCCCTAGTGGCTGATGATATCATCTGTCGGTTATAGAGCCAACCCGACAAGTCCTGGTAGCTAGCCATTGGACTGTCCCTCTGTCGTGCATCCCCAACTCGAGTTATACTCATCATAAACTTGATCATAATCATGATCCATATCCATCACCCTCACTGGTGAATATTTATCCATCACCATCACTGGTGAATATTTATGGGGGCGAGCTCATCCGGGCCTTTCACAGTGCCCGGCCACACTTACGACATTGGGTTAACAGAGCTTCGAGTCTCAACCTAGAGCACATGGTGGCTAGCCATTGCTACTACCCAGGGAAACCCTCATCTCCAATGGTGGAAGTGCCAACATTCACAGTTCATTCAACAGCATATATGCATTTATACTTAGCCATAAACATGGCTCCGCCGCCACACGGCATAATCCAGCCATCCGGCTCACGGTTAAATCCATAACCAGCCAATTCATTAACAATTACGGCCATTCGGCCCATGGCATAACAAGCACTTCCACCGCCATCCTCCACATCTCACATAATCATCTTTGATCCTCATGGATCATTCATTTTTCCCTTGTTTCACTCGCAAGTTACCACATTCACTAGCCCTTTTCCTCATGCTAGGCATATCATAATGATTTAAGACATAAGTGGTGAGATTGGAGGCTTAGAAGTATGAAGTTTGGCTTTTAAAACTCAAAAATCAACTTTGGGATGAAAACAGGGCCACGCGTACGCGCACTCCACGCGCACGCGTGGATGATGCTTTCTCGAAGAACGGCGCATACGCGCCAAGTGCGCCTACGCGCGAGGGGTCATTCTGCTAAAAATTTTCTAAGTTAAAAGCTGCAGAATTCACAGATTCAACCCCCAATCTTCCGACGGTCATAACTCTCTCATTTTAAATCATTTTTCACCCGTTCTTCGAACGGCATGGACATCCCGGATCTAATTTCATTTCTAAACAGAATTGGCACAAATCAAAGATCCGTAGTCCAAGTTATGTCCCGTCAAAGTATGCCCAAAAACCATATTTTCATTCAAAACCACAAAGTGCCATTTTCAAAACAAGCCACTTTCAACTCTTTTCAAAATCAATTAAAACATGCTAATTTCATCCCTTTTCTTTGAAATCAATCAAAGTGTACCAAATTCAACAACAAGCCATCCTCAACTCACGCATTGACATTTTACCAAAATTCTCAAAACTACCTCCAACCATTTTAACACTTCTCAATCAAAAGGCCAAAGGATAAACACAATATTATGTCATACATCCTTCTCATCCCAATTTCTAACAATATCAATTTTCAATCAACCATCATTATACATAATCATCATACTCACCAACAATATGGCACCACCCATCAATTCAACCTCAATCATTCATCAAGCATATATCACAACATGCATTTTCTCACATATCACACAATCAAGGCATCAATATTCATAATCACACATATGATCACATCATATATCTCAACCATTCCACAACATCATCAATTCAATGCCTATCTTAGGGCCTCTAGCCTTAGTATTTCCTACCACATTACATATTAGATACGGGAAACCGAAACCATACCTTAGCCAATTTCCCAAGCTCAACCGGAGCACTTCCAAACCACTTGTCCACAAGCTCTCAAGGTATCAACACCTCCAAGAACAGATTTTATCACACAAAACCCTCTTCCAAGCTTTCCAAAATCACCAATCAAGCTCCAATATTCACATACACACAACCTAAGCCACAATCATCATACCCATACACAACATCTCAATGCCCAAACCTCATAGAACAACAAATTATACTAGAGTTGAGAATCTTACCACACCCAAGGTCCAAGGAGACAAGATTAACCTTCTCCTTCAAGAGAGTTGGGTCCTATAATATCAAAGAACCCAAAATCTCAACATTTTTGCTTATGAAACTCGAAATCAAGGGCTGGAATTTCGAACAGTAAAACGTGGCTTACCTCAAGATTGATTGTATGGGTTTTGTAGAGCTCTCCGCGGTGAACGCGTGGCCGCAAACGGAGCGGCAATCGGAGCTCTAGATCAAAAGTTATGGTAGTTTGAAGATCAAGTGAGAGATAGAACTTGAGAGAGTGTTCTTCCCTCCATGGCCTCCATTTCAGCGTGTTTAGTGTCTCAAATGAGGAGAGAGAGTGCTGAAAACTAGGATTTTGGTTTAGTTTAGTTGGGCCAAGGACCCACTTTGGGTCCGGTTGGCCCGGTTTGGCCCGTTCGGTCCAATCCTGGTCCGATTTCTATAAAATTGGTACCAAAATTCTCGTCTCAATTTCCTCTATCATATTAAGCCATAAAAATAACATTTTTAGCTTTCTAGAATAAATTCTCATTTATGGGTTAATTAGCCGTTAATTAACCGGGTCTTACATATGCCACCTTATGACTCTCTTCTCTAATCTGTTTTGTTCATATTTATTTTGTGGTAATATGAAATAGATAATAATTTAAAATTATTTTTTAAATTTAATATTTATAGTTTTATATATATAATATTTATAATTATATATCTATAATAAGATTATTTTTTATTTTTTATTATTTTCAAATATTTTTTTATTTTTTAGTTAATTTTTTTATTCTCTAACTTGACTAGACTTTTATATATATATATATATATGAAAAATTGGTGTACAAATATCTTTCATAAAATATTTTTCATCATATATAATTTATTAAAAATATTTTTGTTAAATCTAAGAGTAAAATATATAATTTTTTAGTTTTAATATAACAAATTTAATATGTTATTTGATTTCAATATTATTATATTATTATAATTATTTAATATATAAAAAATAATAAATAGTATATATATATATTAAGAAGATTATCACATATTTCATTATATAAAGGTAAAAGTTTTTTGATTTAAAAATATAAAATAGATAAATACAAAAAATATAAGTATTTTTTATTTATTAGGATTAATTATTAAAAAAATTATAATGTTAAAAATTATATTAAAATAATATTTTAAACTACAATATAAAAATATAAAATAATTAAAGTTTATTTTATATTACTTGACAAATAATTAGATTATTATATTTAAAATTTATTAACTAATTATTCTGTTAAATATATTATTATATAGATTAAAGTATATTTTTTGTCCCTGAAGTTTGACAAAAATTTCAAAAATACCCCTAAGTTTTATTTTGTTTCAATTTTGTACCAAAAATTTTCGATTTACATCAAATATACCCCTGACGGCTAATTTTTCAAAACATTTAAGATCAATTCAACAACAATTTCCTAAGAACAATCCTCAATACAAGTAGGGCTGGCAATGGGTAGAGTAGGGTATGGTTTGGACTCTACCCTAACACTACCCGCGGGTTGAAAGCTTTTTTAAAACTCTACCGCCCTACCCTACCCGCGGGTTAAGAATCTCTCAACCCTAACCCTACCCGCACTCTAAAGTTCTAAACCCTACCCTACCCGACCCTACCCGCAGAAAAATAAAAAATTTTCAAGCAAATATAAAATTCAACCATTCCAAATTGTATACATATTAATAAAATAAAAAATAAAAAACTAAGTTCAAGTTAAAATTAAAAACAATAAAATTTTAAAGAAATCCAACATAAAATTACAAATAATATGATTATCAACTAACTTAGTGATTATTTCAAATTTTGATAAGAGGAAGATTGTGAGTTCAACACTCACTTTCTTCACTACATACATATATATATTAGGGGTGCAGATAGGGTAGGTAGGGTGTACCCTAAACCCGTACCCTACCCGTAAGCAAATTCGTACCCTACCCTATCCTATCCACAGCGGGTAGGGTAGACAACCCTACCCGAACGGGTTAGTTCGGGTTGAGTACCTACGGGTAGGGTATATATTGCCAGCCCTAAATACAAGTAAATCAAGCATAATTTTAATACATTATTGTTAGATTGGTCTTAAATTTTTTTGAAAATTTTAGCCGTCGAGGGTATATTTGATGCAAATAAAAAACTTTTAGGACAAAATTGAAACAAAACAAAATTTAGGGGTATTTTTAAAACTTTTACCAAACTTTAAGGATAAAAAGTATACTTTACCCTATTATATAATATAATTTTTTAGCAAAATATTTGTAAAAAAAAATTATTTAAAAAATTATATATAATAAAATTTGAAAAAAATAAAAGATACAAAAAAAATTAATATTTTTATGTATTATATATAGTTTTTTAAAATAAATTTTATTTTTACAAATATTTTGATAAAAATTATATTATATAATATATTTAACAAAATAATTAGTTAATAAATTTTAAATATAATAATTTAATTAATTTGTCAAATAATATAAAATAAATTTTAATTATTTTATATTTTTATATTATAGTTTAAAATATTATTTTAATATAATTTTTTAATATTATAAAAAAATTTTACAAAATAATTGATTCTAATGAATAAAAAATACTTATATTTTTTGTATTTATCTATTTTATATTTTTTGGAATAAAAACTTCCACCTTTATATATTGAAATATATGATAATCTTATTAATATATATATACACACCCTATCTATTAATTTTTTATATATTAAATAATTATAATAATATAATAATATTAAAATCAAATAATATATTAACTTTATTACATTAAAACTAAAAAATTATATATTTTACTCTTGAATTTAACAAAATATATTTTTTATAAATTATATATGATAAAAAATATTTTTTGATAAAAAATATTTTATATATATAAAAGTCTGGTTGGGTTAGAGAATAAAAACTTTAACTAGAAAAATAAAAAATATTTAAAAATAATAAAAAATAAAAAATAATCTTATTATAAATATTGTATAAATGAAATTGTAAATGTTGAATTTAAAAAAACTAAATTATTATCCATTTAATATTACCATAAAATAAATATAAATAAAAAAACTAGAAGAGAGAGCCATGTGGTGGCATATATATTAGAGAGTTTAAAGAATAAAAGATATATACTAATCTTATATCAATCACTATTACATACACACGTATGATACATATACGTAGTTGATACATATTATTTATTTAATTTTTCTAAAATAATATTTTCATGTATTATATATAATATTTTAAATAAATTATATTTTGACAAATATTTAATAAAAAAATTATATTATATAATAATATTTTTAACAAAAGTAGTTAGTTAATAAGTATTGAATATAATAATCTAATTATTTATCAAGTAATATAGGTTAAAATTTATTTTTTTTATTGCAGTTTAAAATATCATTTTAAAATAATCTTTTGATATTATAAAAAAAATTTTGCATAATAATTAATTTTAATGAATAAAAAATATTTATCATTTTTGTATTTGTAGGTTTTATATTTTTAATTATGTAAGTTTGATTAGTTTAAGTCTTACTAATATAAGTAAATATATAATGTGATAGACATGTATTTAGAATTATATTATTTATTCCGTTTTTCTAAAATAAATTGAAAAAAATGAAAAAGTTGATATTTTCATGTATTATATATAATATTTTAAATAAATTATATTATATAATAATATCTTTAACAAAAATAGTTAGTTTATAAATTTTAAATATAATAATATAATTATTTGTCAAGTGATATAAAATAAAATTTAAATTATTTTATATTTTATGTTACAGTTTAAAATATCATTTTAATATAATTTTTTAATATCATAAAAAAATTTACATAATAATTAATCTTAATGAATAAAAAAATTTATATATTTTGTATTTATATATTTTAAATTTAATTATTTAAGAATAAAAAATTTTGTTACGATTTAGATATTGTGTATTAAAGTATTGTCATTTAAAATATTTATTTATGTACTCGAATATTCTGTATTTATTAGAATCCATCAATGCTCTTCTTTTATATTAGCATTTGATTTTAATTTAATAAAATCTAATCTATCTACTTAATATACTAAAACTGGGTTTTTCTCCAACTAATGGAAGTGAGGTGTCGATTTCTTATCCATTTTTCTGCCAAAATGAATGTACTATTTTCTCTTTTAAATTTATTTTTTAAAAATATCTTTATTATAATTATACTATAATTAGCATTTAAGTAATAATGCATAATTATACTAATTTAGGAAAATATCTTTATTATAGTTATATAAAATTAATATTTAATGCATTATTAAACTACTTATCAATTATCAATCGGAAATATTTTTAATTGATTTAATAATAATAATAATAATAATAATAATAATATGATATGATAATTATATGATAATGGCACCAGCTATTAATAATCAATTTATATTTCTCTAAATAAATTTATTTTAGAAAAGTATTTTTATTATAATTATATTATAATATTACAATTAGTATTTAATGAATAATACATAATTATACTAATTTAAGAAAATATTTTCATTATAATTATATAAAATTAATATTTAATGCTTTATTAAACTAATTATTACTCAAAAATATTTTTAATCATTTTAATTATATTGATACAATTCTAATTCTTATTTATTATCCAATAATTTTATTAATTGTAAGTTGTTACCTTAATGGTGATCCATTTATGATAATGATAATAATAATAATAATAATAATAATAATAATAATAATAATAATAATAATAATAATATGGAATGATATTGATATGAAGTTGGTCCCAGTTACTTTATTCATAATAAAAAAAATGATTTTAATCATGATATGATATGATAAAATCATATAATTTTAACAAAACAAATATATGATGTATAACTAACGTAAATAATAAAAAATTACCTTAATAATAACTAATTTACATATTTATTTTTTTAATAAAGCCTATATATAGAGTTTTTTGTGGTACATGAGCCTAGATTTGAGAGTCAACTCATTTTCTTTAAATTTATTATTCTTCTTTTACTACTTCATAGAATGTATTCTTTGTTTTTCATCGAAATTGATCCTTTTAAGGTACAATTTATAATTTTGTATAGTATTTTTTATGTAACACCTTATCACATAGAGCTTTACATCTAGGATGTAAAACAGAAGTGGTGTGGTATTACAACCTCTAAAATAAAATATATAATAATACATAACAAAGGATAAAATATACTAGGAGCCTTGAAAAACGGGTAAAGCAATGTGTCGCAAAATAAAAAGCGCAACACTCAAAGAATAGAATTACCTGCGAGCTAAGAAACCTAAAGGTTAAAGACATGAATAAATGAAAAAGCGAAAAGAGAGTCAAGAGAATACAGTGAAACTAGCTCCTGACTCAGCCTGCGAAGCCAAGGCTGGCCGGAGAATATATACATATATATATATATACATAAGTATCCCAAATACCCAAAATACAGAAAAAGGACCCTAGCCCTCCTGTAACCTCTATGAGGAATAAAATAATCAAGTATCTTGGAGAGCAAGCTAAGTACATATATACATATATAAGTAAACAGAAAACCCAAAATATCCTAGACTACTCCGCTTCAGGAAATCCAGACGCCTAGCAAGAAGCCTCTCGACCTGCATCTGAAAACAACAACATAGTATGGGATGAGAACCGGAGGTTCTTAGCATGGTAAATATGCCACGCGTATAATAAATAAGGTCCTGGAAATGCCATAGGCAATCCTAGAACTCCTACATATAGTTATATAACTTAATCTCTAAACAGAACATAAAAATGGATAGGTAATCTAAGTATCCTATACTTATTTGCCTTAAAACCTAACTTCTAACGCCTAACCAATTCACCCTTCCTCCGTTCCTCCGTCATCCACAATTCAGCAGAGACAAGCAACCAAACAAGTTCACGCACAAGTAAGAAACAGATAGTGCAAGTAGCAAGTATAACAGGTAGCAGGATATATATTCAGTTAGGCAATCTCAAGTAATGCATAGCAGACAAAACAAACAAATTCACATGATGCATGCATGTCCTATGGATGATGAGGCTCATCTGTCGGTTATCCAGCCAACCCGACAAGTCCGAAAACCTTAGACTGTCACCCGTTGCGCATTCCCATGAGTCTATGTATAGATTTCATATTCATTCATAAGCCATTTCATATTTATAATCATTATTTAGTCATTCATCAAAGCATTGGCATCATAACTTCACTTACATTCACATCTCTTTCTTATAATTCATCATATTTTACCACTTTCTTCATTCCTAAGTTACCCCAAACTCCTATCTTCCACTAAATACCAAGCTCACTAGTAAAATCTAGGGTTAATAGGGCAAAATAGGGGTTTAGGGGTTTAAAACCACGTTCAGATCACAAAAACATGGGTGCTGGTAAAACAGAGTATGTGCATACACACAAATGCGTGCGTGCGCACACATCACTTGGTGTGCATACGCCTCACCTGTGCTAGCGCCACCAACAGAAGGCCTATCCTGGTGTGTGCATGCATACAAGGGCGTGCGTACGCACACTTTCTAAAAATCACCAGGTGTGCGTGCGCACAAAGGCGTGCGTACGAACAGTTGTGTGCGTGGGCACACATCAGAATATCTGGTTCTGCAGCAACATTCAAAATTTCAGTTTTTCGCACCGAATTTCCGACGTCCATAACTTCCTCTACAGAATTCAATTTTTCGCAAACCTTATATCATTTTCAAGCTTTTAAACCCTTCTTTAATATGAAACAAACCTCATCTTCATAAAAAAATTTTGGAACAAGTTATGGACTACCAAAATTTTATCAAAATTTACTTTTTACCAAAATATACCAAACCCCACCTTTTACCAAAATTCACATTCCTTACCCATAAAACCTGCAAATTTACCACATTTCAAGCCCCATTCTATTAACACTAGCTACTAACTCATTAATACTCATACATTATTCAAAATTCACCCTTCCAACCACAAGCTACCATTTTAAAAAAATTCATTAAACTTATTTCCTCAATTTATTAATAACCACCCATGACTCATCATTAACCAATCAACAACCAATCCACAACATCTCATTAGCATATACTAACAATATCATCAACTCACCATTCTTAATTTTAATAACACATATTCATTAACACCAATAACTCAACCTTATTAATGCCAAGCATCTCATATCCATTAATTCCAACACAAGCCTAATAATCAATTTACCATCATCACAAAACTAATCATTTAATGCATAAAACCAATTCAACTTATCCTATAATTCTTTAGCCTAAGTTTTCACACAACCTTACATATTAAACGCGCGAAACCTAAACCATACCTTGGCCGATTTTCGCGTAGTTTTTCCAAGGCAACCCACTAGGCAAGATTGCAAGCTTCAATACCAAAATTTCAGCATCTAATTTCCAACTCCGAGCTTTCAATTAAGCTTCCAACATACCCAATTAGCTTCATACCATATATATACACCTTACCTATATTATATCATGAATATACATACATACACACTTCATTTCCCATACTCATAACCAAGAAATCCAATAGGATTTGAGGGTTCTCACCTCACCAACGGAGAATTGGGACAAGACTTGGCAAGTTCATTAAGTTAATTTGATCCTAAACACCGAAATTACACAAAATTTTAACACAAAAGTCCAAAAAATTTAAAATTGTAAATAGGAGAATTGAGGAAGAAAATGTGACTTTCTTACCTTAAAATATTATAGGCTTTGTAGAGCTCGACGCCACGGACGCGTGGCCGCATACGACTTGTCAATCGGAGTTTTGGATTGAAAGTTACGTAAAATTGAAATTTAAATTGAATTTGGGGGGTTAGGGTTTGATGGTTTCCCCTCCCTTCAGTGTGTTCTTCAACTTGCTAGGGAAATGTGTTCTTCAACTTGCTGGGAAAATGAGAGCTGAGCCTTGCCTTATATACTTGAGCCTTGGGCCCAATACGGGCCCAGTCCAACTGGTTCAGTCCGTTCGACTCAATTTTGGGCCAAATTTTTTAAAATTAATGTCAAAATTCTCGTTTTAATGAGCTCTATTCTATTTTAATATTATATTTACGTTTTTTATTTTTTTAATTAAAATTCAATTTATTAACTAATTATTTACTGATTTTACAGGGTTTACATTTTATATACTCATTTTATTATATTATTCTTTTTGATAATTTGATGATTGTTCTTACTCCGACTTATTCTTTTCGTCTAATATTCCAATGCGATTGTCTTTTGTCGCAATCGTTTACAATGCATCACATCCATGAAATACCTCATCGAGTTGTATTAACTGATTCAGGTTCTAACTACATGGATGTAAGCATCCAAAGAAGAGGCAGTAAACTCTATTTTACCGAAGGATGGTTGGATCTACTCACATATTATGACCAACCTAATGGAATGTGGGTAAAATTAGTTTTTTTGGAAGGAGCTCGATTTTTTATTGAGGAATTGTTTCCATATAGTTTTGTAGGCCAAGTTCAAGTTTCATCCCTCCATGCTTTCTACGTTTGCTTGGAGATGTTCGAATTGAAGCACATAATGAAATTGAATTCCCTCAATTTAAGTTCAGTTTTGCTAAATTCGTGTCAAACTCGGATATGCAATTTCAACGATTGGTAATATATTTAAATGTTCTTATTTTAAGTTTTTCGTCATTAAAGTAATTTTATAACATATTGTGATTTTTTTCAAAAATTACCAGCCTTCTTTTGCATCAATGCAATGCCATTGAGGGGAATAAGGGTTAGTTTAGTTTCTTGGTGTGGCAATTCTATACCTTGCTGTATTGCATGGATAGCGGATAATGAAGCTTATTTAACAAGAGGATGGTCTGAATTTGCACAAATTCTAAATGTCCAAACTTATGATGTTTCAGTTGGTTGTCGTTACAAGAATGACTCTAATCTATACGTGTCTAAAGACTAGAATAGATTAAATATTATTTAAGTAATTTAGTTCTAATATTGGTATTCGATTAAATTTATTTTATATTAATTTAAATTTAAATTATTGCCTCAATTTATATATTAGGACTATTTTTATTGGATATGTTAATTTTTAAATATTTTACTATAACTTTTTTTTTCTGATATTTAAGTTTTTTTTTTCTTGGATATATGTATAACCTTTTTTTCTCTTTTTATATTTTAGATTAGTAATGCAATTCTTAATAAAAATGTACTTAAAATAAAAAAGGAAAAATTAAAATATCACTATTTAAAGAAAAAAATGTACTTGAAAGAAAATAAAACGAAAAATTAAAATTGTTCCATTAAAAAAAATTGTATACAGTTTGCGTATGAATGGGACTGGAATTGGAGGCTATATATGGATATCAAACATAAAAGCTTATTGCACGCATTGTGGATTAATATATATATAAAAAAAATAATTATAACAAAAAAATATTTAATATATGTGATTTAAATATTTTTATGTATAATTAATATATATGTATGTGTAAATAAGAAAATATTTAGAATTATTTAACAAAATTAATACATACGTATACATAAATAAAGAAATTACTGTAATTTATGAAGATTACACATAAATTTTTTTAAATGAATTTATTTTAATTATATTACAATTAGCTCATGAATAATGTATAATTATATTATGTTACGAAAATATATTTATTATAATTATATTAAATAAATATTCGATGCATTATTAAACTAATTATCAGTTATTGATATTTTTATTCATTCTAATTATATTAATTGATATAGTTCTAATTCTCATTCTTGTGCAATAATTTTATTAGTAGATAGTTATATCTACAATAATTAATTATATCCATAATTTTATTAATAGATAATTATATCCACAATAATTTATGCTATAATTCTCACTCATTCTAATAATGATTCGTTAATTATATTATATTGTTCTTTATCTTCTACTTTAATTAGTGGAATAATAATAATATATGGACACAAAATTAATTAGTTAACAAATTGAATTTTAATTATTATATTTTATTTTTTACTCATATTTTTTTTCATTATTTATTTTATTTTTAATATTTACAGTAAAATTGAATGTAAAAAAAAATATTTATTGTTTTCTATTTTATTTATTTAGAGTCATAATTAAATTTGATATAATTGTAGTAAGTATCTATAATTAATAATAACACGATACTATAACTTTAAGTTGTATAATATAATAAAAAAGAACGTAGCAATTTATATCTGCTTTCTATAAAGCAACAATATTATATATATATATATATATATATATATATATATATATATATATATATATATATATATATATATCTTCTTTTAGTTCTTTCCTAAAAATATTGGCACATAATTAATGTAGATAACATATATACTAAGCAAGTATCTCCATTGAATTAATCATAAAGGTTAATAAAAGATAATGGTATAATTTTTACTTAATTGTAGCAAGTATTTTCATTAAAAATATTGGCTAATTATTACCGTGTACAATGAGTGTGTATATGTATATATATAAGGAGTAATAGTGAATTGTAACAATTATTTATCATCTAAAAATTCGTACCTCAGACATAATTTTTTTCTGTTTATTATTTTTCATATCTAATAATAATGGCCTATGATTTTATCAACAGTATTACCTATGATAGATTATGTAATGAAAAAGTTTGGAAATAAAATAAAGGTAAGAGTAACGAGTAAAGATGCTCTGCGAGTGCTATTGCAATATCACGGACACTTGGAAGATAACGGTACGATGAATGTGGTATATAGAAAAATTTTTGAGAGCTCATAATGAAAAGGTAATAACAAAATCTCCTAATTAAATTTATTAATTTATTAAAATTTATTACTATCAATTTAAAAAATTGACAAATTCTAGGTGCTAAATTGCTAATGGATAATGCATTCTTATTGTATATTTATAGCTTGAGAATATTAGAATTATCATAAAAATTCATATTATTTTATTCTCCTGATAAACAATTTTATAATTACGTTAATCGTATAATTTTATATACTAACATTGATATAGTATTGTTTCAGGTATATATTTTGCAGGCATCAAAGGATAGCGTTGAGTTGTTATTTAATGGGTTTAAATTATTTATTGTTTATTGGAAAACTTTCTGCATTAGAATTTTCTAATAATTTGTTGTTCATTTTCAACTAATTTTTATATGTTCTTACACATATAATAATTTGTTGGTGGATTTAGGTATTACTAGATTATTTATGGTCACATTCAGTATATATATGTCTGATTTATTGAAAAAAGTAAATTACTAAAATCGGTTAATAACTATTTTAGAATTAATACAATTAACACTAAATTAAAAAAAATAAATAATGCATAACTCATTACTTTTTTATTAGTCAAATTATTATAATTTAAATTAATTTTAACAAAATAACTTAAAATTATAATTTTAATTTTATTATGTGCATGACATAAATAATTATACTTATAATTTATATAAATATAACATATCTAATAAACATATAATTATTATGCTCATTTTAGAACCTACAAACCTAAACCCTAGTCCACCACGGCTAAGATTCTTGTTTTTTTTTTTTTTTTGTCATTGCTAGGATTCATCTTTATATGGTCTAAAGTCCCAACAAATGAGTCCATGAAAAACATTGGAGAACGATCCATGTATGCAATTTTAGGCTATTGGCCCATCGCCATGAAATTTTGGCCCTTACATTTCAATGTAATAAAAGGAAAGCATGGCCCACCATTTTTGCTTATGAGTTTCTTGAATTGGGACGGGATGAGATATGATTTGGATACTCACGTGCTCCATCTTTAATTAAATCGAGGGAATGAGTTTATTCTTCTATATTCTAATTTGTTATTCTAATACTTTTAAATTGTTAAATAAGAAAATATTAACTATTTTTTCAAAAGTTCCAGAAATTAGTTGTACTTATATTTTTGTTTAGTATTAGTAAACATATTTTAAAAAAATTTAAAGGTAATTCATTATTACTCTCAAATGGTTGTGTCCTTCCTACCTACAAATATTTAAACTATATTTAATTTGGTATTTATGATCAGACACAAATACAGAAGACCAAAAAAAAAATGTGTTTCGAAATTGGAACTGGCGTTGCAATTATAAAACGTGAAACATTTTTATTAATTATGATTCCGTTTTTTAAAAAAAATTGTTTGTATATAATTTTTTAATTATTTTATATTTTTTATAATACTATAAAATCTAATTATTTTAATTTATTTATTAAATATATTTTAATAAAAATTAAAATAATAACTATAAATATAATAACTGTTAAATATATTTTTTCTCATAAATTTAATAATTATATTAAATATATTATTTATTAATTATATTTAATTTCAACTATTTAAGTTAATCTAATAACTATAAATATATCCCTACATTTATAAGATATATATATATCCCCTATCTTTACTACTAAGTAAAGTAACTTCCAGGGAAAAAAACCTACCAACAAAGTTTAAAAATGTATGTAAAGTTAAAAATTATATATTTTTTTAAGGGTTAAGTATTGTTTTTGTCCCTAATGTCTTGGGTCAAAATCAAAATCGTCTCCAACATTTTTTCGTTATTAAAATCATCCTCAACGTTAAAAAACGCTTTAAAATTATCCATTTTCGAATTCTTGAACCAAAATACCCTCATCATCATAAAAAAAAAAAAAAAGAAAAACACAGGAGGGAAGAGGAGAGAAGGGAAAAGGGGAAGGGCGAGGGGCAGGGGAGAAGGGAGAAGGGAGAAGGGAGAAGGGAAAAGGGAGAGGAGAAGGGGGAAGGGGGAGGGCAGACGGTGCCGGCGAATGGGGAAAGGGGAAAGGACGCGTGTGGGGGGGGGAGGGGGAGAAGGGGAAAGGACGCAGGGTGGGGGTGGGGGAAGGGATGTGGGGGAGGAGGAGGGGAAGGGGAAAGGGGGGAGGGGGACGGTGGCGGCGAAGCTTGGAGCCGCCGTTGCCGTTCAGAGAGGAGACGCGAGCCATTGCCGCTGCCTCGCCGCCTCGCCGCCTCATCTGCATCGCTTTCTGCTTCTGCATCTTACTTCTGCTTTCTTACTTTTCTGCTTTCTTGCTTCTGCTTTCTTGTTTTCTATTTCTGCTTCTTGGTTTGGTGTTGTTTAGTGTTTTTGGTGTTGGTGCTGGTTGGTGTTGGTGGTGGTGTTTGTGTTTGTGTTGGTGTTGGTATGGTGTTGGTGGTAGTAGTGCTGGTGCTGGTGGTGGTTGTGGTGGTAATGTTGGTGGCAGTGGAGGTGGTGGAGTGAGGAAGGTGAAGAGGAGAATGATGATGATGAGGGTATTTTGGTCCAAAAATTTGGGAAAGGATAATTTTAAAGTGTTTTTGAACGTTAAGGATGATTTTAATAACGAAAAAAGGTCGGAGACGATTTTGATTTTGACCCAAAACGTTAGGAACGAAAACAATACTTAACCCTTTTTTTAATGCATAACAAATGATGAGTAAACTAAAACACAAAAATTATCTCTAATTATTAAATTATTGACAAAAGCACGCGCTCTATATTTGTTTACAACAAAAAGTATTCTTAAAATATTTTATGGAATTGTAAAATATTATTTTGATTTTAATATTTGTGCTAAATTTTAATTTGATATATAACGTTTTAAACATTTTTCGGTCTAAAAAATTTTTTAAATTTTTTATTTCAGTTTCAAAAATTTTTAAATAAATTTAATATTATTTTATTATTAAATTTGATACGAACAAGTAGTATATTTAAGAACTAATAACGTTTGTTTTTAATACATGAGCGAAATTGACCTACCAATGACCATTAATATAAAAGTTTTTTCTTTGATGCTGAAGCGTTGACGATTGATTAATAAGATTTGAAATTTTTTTATAAAGAAGAGATTAAGAAGAGGAAATATTACGAGAAAGTTTTGATTATATTTCTCTAACACAAGGAATAAGATATGAGTTAATAATAATGTTGTTAATGTTTATGCCATTCACTGTTAACTATTCATGTAAATTTAATATTAGGATAACATTGAATCTGTTTAAAATTTTTTGGGATAGAAATAGGATATTTGAAATATTATGGACCAAATTAGAATTTGTCCAAAGCGTTGAAGATTAAAATAGTACTTTATTCTATTTTATTCTATTTTATAATACAATAAGAGTAAACTAATAAAATGATACCCGAAAAAGTTTGTAGCGCTTACAAAACAAACTCAAAAAAATACTAACGATAAATAAGGATTCTTTATTTTAATAAATTAAATAAATATAATAATTATTGAAATAAATAATTTAAAAAATTATTACTGAAATCTGTTTTTCCGTCTTCTCTTGTTTACGGTATAAACGAGATAATTTTGTAAGTATCTTGTTTACCGTATAAACTAAACGAGATAAGACATGTGGATGCGACACATCGTTCACACCATAAGTGAGATACATGTATTTGTAAATATAAAAATATTTTTTCTGAAAACAATAAAAGAATATTAATAATATCAATAATCCAAACTTTTAACATGCAATTAGAACTTAAAAAAGTTGGTTGAAGAGATTAAAATAGATATGTTTGATCAATTAGTACTAAAAAAGAGTATATAAAAAATTTTAGATTAAATTATAGATCCAATTAGATTGATTTGAATTTGAAAAATAAAAAACTCTTTGTACGTGTTCAAGTTCCATGATGAGAAGCGTGAAGTCGGTGCACGATAAATAAAATAGAGAAAGATTGGGGAGATAATAAATAAGAAAAAGAGTGGGGATAACCATTTCAATTCTCTTCTCATTTTTTCTCTATTTTATTTATCGTGCATCAATTTCACGCTTCTTATCTTTCAATTTTTAGGAGTGGCATTCTCATCATGAAACTTGAACACGTACGAGTTTTTATTTTTCAAATTTAAATCAATCCAATTGGATCTATAATTTAGGCTCATCCTTAAACGCTCCTTGCTAAGTATGGAGTGCTGCACACCTTGTGAATTCGTAAATCTGAACTTTTCATTTATTATATTTTATTTGAATGGTCTGAATTTAAAAAGGTAACCTGTTAATCAGGTTAATCATTTTTTGATAAATTTTGGATTTTTTTTGTAAGTCTCTTGGGCTGAAGTTCAAAATAAAAAAATAGTATATAAATATTAAAAACAACATGTCTGTAAAAAAAATTATTGGACTTTAGAATTAAAATAAATAATACATAAAAAATAAGTTGAAAATTCATATACTAAATCTAGAAAAAAAGATATATTAGAATCTTAAAAAAAATAATATTAAATATATATTATGTATATAATATTAAAATTTAAATAAATTTTATTTTGTGTGAAATAAAATTATAATATTAAATATAAACACAATGCTAAAAAATTTTGTGTTATATATATATATATATATATATATATATATTAAATTTAAATAAATTTTGTTTTATGTGAAATAAAATTATAATATTAAATATAAACACAATGATAAAAAATTTTGTGTTATATATATATAATTTTATTTTGTGAGAAACAAAATTAAAACATTAAATATGAACAGAATAATAAAATATTTTGTATTATACTAATTTAATTAAAAAAACATATATACAACGTAAAAAGCAAACAAACATATAATAATTTTATTTTGTGCGAAACAAAAATTCATATAAGTTTTTATTAATAATTTTTTTATTGAAATATGTCATTTTACTATATTTATAATATATTATTTGGGATAATTATATTATTTTAGTTAATATATATTATTTAAAAAAATATTTAAAATTTATTATTTTGTATTAAAAATATATTATTAGTTTTTTTTAAAATAATACTTTTATTTTCTTTGGTTCAAATACTATGACAATAATTTTTTTTTACTTAACTGCGTCTACTCAATAGATATTATATTCATTTATTTCTATATTGTATGTAAAATAAATAATTAATGTTTAAAAAAGTTAATAAAAAAAGTATTTTTTTTTTACCAACTCTTAGGTGAATATAGAGACTATGTCATTTGAACTATAACTCGTTGGCAAAGAAAAAAATACTCTTAATTATATATTAAATAAAATAATTATTTATTAGGCTCATTCCTATACAAATTAAATAAAAAATTTTCTTAGTTTTATATATGTAATATTTTATACCAATTAGCTTCAAAGTTTAATTTTTTTTGAATAAATTAATAAAAATAATATAAATAATTATTTAAATATAATTGTATTTTAATTTTTCATTCTATTATGTACACGTTGAGGATAATTTGAAATAAAAGATAATGGACTTGTTGTAACTGTCATGTATTTTGTGCTTTGATTGCGCTGTCATCTGAGAAGAATCATGGCGCCTTCATGGAGACCGAGTTCTTCTACATAATCAGTTTTACGTTTGGAGTTAGCCAACCAGCAGCAGCGACAGACAGCGTCTTCCTTTTCTATGGCAGCAATTTTTCGGACTTTGAAGGTCCATTTATGGTAGTTGTAGAATGGGGTGGGTTCAAGAGCGTCAAAATCTGTGGCTAGACAGAACAATAGTGGAAGCACCTGCTAGCAAACAAAACAGTGAAAATGCTTGAAGACATCACATCAACAATAACAAGAATAACGGAGGAAGTCGATCAAATTTTTTTGAGTACTTTTCTGGTGTAAAGATAGTCCTGTGTTAAACGAGCGAATTAGTTTTTTTTGTTAGTGCCGGTTTGTTTGTTCAGCCCATGACAAAAAAAATAATAATAATAAATAAATTTAATTTACCTAATTACTTTTGATAGCAGGTTAACTTTTAAGAAGTGCTGCACTCCCTACTTTGCCTAGAGTGCACTAGCTTTCGCCTATAATTTAATCTAAAAATTTTTATATACTCTTTTTTTAGTACTAATTGATTAAACATATCCATTTTAATCTCTTCTACTAACCTTTTTAAGTACTAATTACATGCTAAAAGTTTAGATTATTAATATTATTGATATTATTAATACTTTTTATTATTTTCAGAAAATATATTTTTATATTTACAAATACATGTATCTCGTTTACAGTGTAAACGAGATATATACATATCGCGTCTACCTGTCTTATCTCGTTTACACGGTAAACAAGATACTTGCAAAATTACCTCATTTACAGTGTAAACGAGATAAGACAGGGAATGCATTTCGATGATAATTTTTTAAATTATTTATTTCGATAATTATTACATTTATTTAATTTATTAAAATAAAAAATTCCGATAGATAAGCATTTAAAAGATTTAAAAACACGTAAAAAAATTAAATATTAAATATATATTTTAAAAAATGAATTTAGATATCAAATTTTGATGCAAATTTTTGTCATTATTATTAAAAAATAGGATATTTTTATCTTTAAAATTTAGTAATTTTTTATAAAGTGATTTTTTTTTAAAAAAATTATTGTGATTGATCATATTTTTTGTGCACCTTCTAAATATTTATTCAAATATTATCACAAATATTTAAATTTAATGGATAAACCATTTTTTAATCAAAGATAGGAGACTCGAACCCGCAACCTCTTAATTGAGTATGAGGAGACTATGCCATTTGAACTATTACTCATTGACGGATAAACCGTTTGCTAAATATGAAAGTTTGTTTGTTACGTATAAAAAAATATAATGTTTATTGGTTCTTTTAGTCGTATTTTCAAATCATTCAGTGACTACTACTTTATCAATAACATTTTTTAGAGATTTTCTTTGTTTTTAATCTTTCGAGTATCAAAATGATAGTTAATCTAAATGTATATTTTCAAAAGAACTTTAAAATTAGATTTTAATGTGATTTTTTATATATATAATTAAAAATACGATATTTTTATCTTTAAAATTTAGTGATTTTATGATAAATGGATTTTTTTTTCAATTTTTTTATATGATCAAAATGTTTTTTAAAAATAAAAAATATATCTAAAAATCATATTTTGGTTTTGTTTCTTGCATATACTACTTTTTAAATAATTATTTAAATATTTTTATAAAATTTTAGATCAAATAAACAATATATTTGCCAAATATATAAATTATTTGTGTGTTATTTATAAAAACTTGTTTTTTTTGTTAGCAATTTAATAATTAGAAAGCATTTGTTTTTAATTTACCAACAAATGATATACATACGGGATCATGCATGCTTACAAGATAGGAATTGAAATCTGAACTTAATTATATGTATGTATGTCATAAATGTGTTAGGTATATAGAGTTAATTACCTTGTCAATGAGTTATAGCTCAAATGGCATAATCTCTCCATACTCAATTAAAAAGTTGCGGATTCGCGTCTTCTATCTTTGATAAAAAAACAAAAAAATAGAGTTAATTACCTCATAAAACACATGGGATGGCCGTGGGGGTCTGGGGGATTAGGATCAAGGGTCGCTCTACAGTGTGACGATATGCTTTACGCAATTTTTATTCTGAGAAAATCATTTTTTTCCAGATATTTAAATAATAATTTTTTTATTTATAAAATATATAACGTTCTTTTCTTCTATAAAATTAAAATAATATATATTTTAATCTATTTAACCTTTTTAATATTTCTCTCTCTCTCTCTCTTCTAACATTAATGATAATTATTTAGTTGATTCAAATAATAATAATCGTAATATAAAATATATATTTATTTATTTTAAATTGTTAAAAAAACTTTTATTTAATTTTTCATGTATTTGATGATTGATGATAATATATTTAAAATAGATAAAAGTTATTACATTAATAATAAATATATATTATTATTTGAATAAATAATAAAAAATTATCACTAATTTATATATACAATTATAATAATGATAAAAAATATTTTAGTCAAATAGTAAAGTCTGTATATTATATAATTTAATCATACTAAAAAAAGTATATATTTTATAAATAAAAATAATATTATTAAAATATTTCACAAGAGAAGAAATATTATTCTCTTTATTTTTTTTATGTTTGTCGAATTTTTATGATTAATAAATATAAATTAAAGGTACAAAGTAGTTAATTTTTTACTTAGACTTAATTTAATAAAATTTTTATTTTTTAAAAATAACTTAAAAAAATTAACTTTTAAAAGATAATCTTTCTGAATTCGTAATATATGTATTTGATAAATTAAATTAAAAATAATTTTTAATAAATACAAACAATAATAATTATGTTTAATAAAATAATTTTTAAAATAAAAACTATAATAAATATATAACATAATAGTTAAATTTAAAAATTAGTTAATTATACAGTTATATTAAATTTTTAATTTTAATAAATATAAATTAATTTAAAAAAATTTACTTTAAAAATTTTTAATTTTTTTTTAAATTATAAATATAAACATATAAAATTTTTTTATTTATCAAATTAAAAATCAAATAAATAATTGTACTACTTCTTTAAATTTTTTTATCAAACAAGCCTTAATATGGCTGCAGCAATTAAACCTCATCACATGGCCATGCAATGCATATTGAACAGGTGGCCCGGCTCTCTTCTAAATCCTTAGGTTGCTATAAATTGCACTTAGCAATAAATTGATAAATTCATGTTCATAGCCATTCTTCTCATCTACTTGAACTTGAAAAAGTATATATATATAGAAGCTACCAGTAGTATAATAAATGATATGCATTCATGCATATCATTCGAGTCATATAAATATTTGTATATTTTTTAAAATAGTATTTACAATTATTTAACTTTATTTAATTATAATTAGAATTTATTATGTAAAAAATGTAAATATTGTCGAAAAAGTATTAATTTTTCTTTAATATATCATGTAAATAATATTTTTCATTCATGAATGAATGATATCACTTGAATAGGTCTAGAATATTAGGAGAATAAAAAAATAGAAATATATCATTCAATTTAGGTTAAGAATAAGAAGCTACGTATATTGTTCACCTCGTTCTAACAAAGGGTGGTATTGAATTTACTGCCAATGTGCAAGCAACTTTCTTCTTATTACACCTCACCATGCTATAGATCCGCATCTGAAGGTTTGTGAACAGGGCTGCACATACACTAGAATTGGATTGAATCGGATATAGTTTATAAATCTATCCGATTTGTAATCTATTTATTAGAACAAATTGAATATAATATTCACATTTTTTTAGGTCGAATTTAATCTGATTCGATCCGTATACTTGTGAATCAGATTGGATATTAAGTATATCTGCATAATTAAAAAAAAATTGTTTTAAGGTTTTGTTTATTTGTTTTTATAAAAGAATGTCGAAAAATCTATTTTTTTACCTATTTAAGTTTATTTATTTCTAAAATATTATTAATAAAAAAATTTTTAAATAACAAAAATAATAATAATAATAATACAAGATCTAAGTTTAATTATTCTAAGTTGAAATATAACATAAAAAATTAAAAACAAGATATCATAAATTATTTTATTTATATAAGACGCGCGTATATGCGGATTAGATCTGTGTATATCACACTACTAAATTTACAATCCGATCCTATTATAATACGGATTGAATAATATCCACAAAATTCGAATTGAATGTGAATAATTATCGTAGATATTATCCAATTTATGTACAGACTTATTTGTAAAAACTAAAAGAAAGAAAAAATTGGTAAAATTTTGGTGATTGTTATGATGCTCTTAAAAATATTTATCTAACTTACTAAAAAATATTAAAAATTAATATTTAATTTTAAAAATTATAAAAATAAATAATTATTAAATATTTAAATTTTATTTTAAAAATAAATTAATTAAAAGTGAGAGCCAAATTATAAAAACCATAAAATTCACTAAAATGAAATAGTGCATGAAGAATTTGAATGAAACAGGCATGACGAGGTTGTGAATGTGAACACTGAGAAATGGTAATTTATTTTTCAATTCAATTAGATATCCTTTAAAAATTGTACAATATTCAGTCTTTTATTACAATAATTAAAAAAAAAAAAATAAACGTATTTAAAAATTATAAATAAATTTAGTATCTTTTTAAAATTAATTACACATTCAAAATACAAATTAAATAAAACTAAAATTTAAAATTTTAATTTTAATTTTAAATTTCTGTTTCAGATTTAATATATTTAATTATTAATATATTACAATTTAAATACACATCCAAAAATTAAATTAGTTAGAATTCAAAATTTCGAATTTAAAATTCTAAAATAAATCTTAAATCATCTTAAATCACTAGTAAAATCTTCGCTCCGTAAAGATTCAGAGCTGCATCGCCTCCCCTTCCTCTGCTTTCGTCTTCTTTCGCGTTGCGCACTCCTCTGCGACGATCTCCTCCTTCGGCGACGCGCTCCTCGCCGCCTACGCACACCCCCGCGCCTCCTCCATTGATGGGCTCCTCTCCGTCTCTGGTCTCCTCCCTCGCGCCACGCACAACCGCCCCTTTCTCCTGCGCCTTCCCCTATCTCTTTCCCACGTCGCACTCCTTCTGTCTCTGATATTTCTGCTTGCAAAATTTTTAAAAAATTTGGTTGAGTTCATTCATGAAAATATGTTATCCTTTTTTTCGCTTAATAAAAAGTTCTATTTTTTTAAATTTATGTATAATATTGAAAGTGTCTGTGTTTTTTTTCTTTTTTTTTTTTAAATGTATTAGTGATTATAATTTTTTTTGTACTCATATGTTTGATTTGGGAGTTGTAATGTTAACTTAATTTGGATGCGTCAATATTTAATTTTGAATGTGTTTATGTTGTTCATTATGTTCTTATGTACATATATAAATTTTTTTACATGAGTTTTGGATGTGTTGATAAAATATTTAGAGTGCATTCTTATAATTTTGAATGTGTATTTGAATTTAATTTTTTTTGTATTCAATATGTAATTTAGAACTAGAATGAAAATAATTTAGATGTGTTAATACATAATTTTAAATGTGTTTATGTTGTTTATTTAATTTTAGATGTATTTTTGACATGAATTTTGAATGTTTTGAATAAAAAAATAATTAAAATGAGTTTAATTGATTTTGAAAACTTCACTTATTTTTTAAAAGTTAGTACACGAAAAGTTGTTACGAGTTTTATGGTTTAATTTGCAAAAAATTGTATTGCAAATGGTTACAAATTGTACGGTGATAAGTATTCAAAATAAAAGTGGTTACTTAAAAATAGAAAATATGATTAATTAAAAAATTAAAATAATAAAATATTAAATTTAAAGATCGAATAAAAACTGAATTTTGTTGTACAAGTAGCATTTTTCTTTACTTTTTGACCACCAAAAGGTTATTTTTCATTTAGCCTTTTTTTCCGGTTACATTTAAACCAAACAATAATGTGTCGGTCAAAAGTCAAAAGTTAAAACCATTTTAACTAGCCACAACTCCACATGGGTTTTATTTCTTTTTGAGAGATTTTTATGTTTTTCATGGAATATATATAAATTTTTTACTTCACTTTGTTTGACGATATTTATATTTATTATATCTTTTATCTTTAACTATTTTCATGATACATTAATGTGGAAAAAAAATCATCCTTCCTCCGTAATGTATATATATATAATATGAATATGAATTACACCTTGTATTGTTACCACCTTAATTTATTTTTAAATAAATATTTATTTTTTACCTTTTAGGTGAATCAATAAAATAAACTATATATGACGTGTTGGAGTTATAGAATTAAAGTTAAAAAATAAGTTAGGAAATTACTCTTCATAGTAATAATTACTTTTTTTAATTATTTTATTAATTCATTTTTTTCCATCTATTAATTTAGAAGTATGATTGAAAAAAAAATAAAAATACATTAATTTCTTAAATAGATACTTATTTGTGGAAAAATAAAATTTAAAAAAGTGAACATTATTTATTCAAAACAGAAAAAGTAATAAAACGCACAAAATAAACAACTACGTATTAGGTATATATCAAAATTAGTCAATAATATAGAATATACGTTGAAAACTTGATATACAAAATATAAATTAAAAATAAATTAAATTACATCTATACACATAAATATAAATATATTGTGATTGATTTAATAACTGATTTTTTATGTACATATAATAATATTTTATAATCTATGTTACGTTCTAGAGATTTAAATTATATTCACACTTGATATCTTTGTATTTTATAAGATGTAACACTTATTTTTTTTTATAAACACCTAACATTGATGATCTCCTTTTTATAGAAGTTAGTATAGCCATATAATTAAATCAATAGTTTAAGGTATACTATCATCAAACCTAAGACGAAATGGTCCAAATGGTCCAATTTGCTTTAACAATTGTCAAATTTTTTTTAGTCATATTAATTAGCATATTCAATAACACGAGAGAAGAACGAGATTCTATATGGCACTGATTTAAGCACGTGTCACAAAAATTTTGTAGTTAGCTCTTTCAATTATAGAGTTTCTCTACATTTCCTTCAATCAATTATTGAGTAGTAGTACTAGAAATTAATAAAGAATGCAAACTTACCTGAACAGTTAAATTAAAATATGTGTGTGGTATGGTACATGAGGGGAAATTAAAAACTGCTTCGAGTCAGTCACAGTTTTTCTTTTAGTACTTCTTAGTTGGCAGCAGAGAGGGCCATCTTAATCTGTCATTCTGCATTTAATGATCGTCGTCTTCATTTTCTGCAGGTAACATTAAACTAAGAACTATATATAAATCTTTGGTTGTTAGTAAAATTAAATATTTCTCTCATATATTATCACAATTTACCTATACAGTGACTTGATCCATATATATACATTAAATTTTACCTTGTGTTCAAATATATCTTTAATTTAGAAAATTATAGGACTCTTAACTTTGACATTAGAAATTGATATTTGTACATGTGTTTTGTTTTTATACACTTAATTTGTCACCATTTATTTAAATATATTTTTTATTTTATTTTTAAATTTTAAACTGGCACAAATTAAATGCTAATGAGTTATAGTTTAAATGATATAGTCTCTTCATACTCACCTAACAGATCGCGAGTTCAAGTTTCCTATCTTCGATAAAAAGAAAAAAAAAACACAAATTGAACACCAATTATTATTATTATTATTATTATTATTATTATTTACAATACAAAAAAATTTATTCATCATTTAAATATTATTTTTTATTCAATTTTTAAATTTAATATTTTATTATTTAATTTTAATTAATCATATTTTCTATTTTAAGAAATCGTTATTATTTTTATTTAATTTATTATTATACTTGTCACGTAAAATTTGTAAACTCACATCAGTTTTCAAAATAAATTATAAGAAGGCACGCTAAATATTTTAATAATACATTTAAAATTCATCTCAAAAAATTTATATAGGAACTTGGGAACATAATGAACATTGAAAATACATCCAAAACTAAATAAATAAAAGAGTAAAAATTTTTTTCGGTCCTTAACCATTTATTCAATGAACATTGCGTTCCCTAATAATTATAAAAACACAAATCGGTCCCCATCAACTTTCGTATTTATTCAATCCAGCCCCTAGAACCGATTAATAATAAGTTAACGCTTACGTGTCAGGTAACGTCTCTTTCGTAACAGGGACAAATCGCCTCCTAAACTTTTTAACCATTTCTCTCTTCCGAAACTCTTTTTTCTTCCTCTTCTCCCTCTTCTCCACCGCCACCACACTCACACTCCTCCCTCTACCTCCGATCCTTTCTCTTTGTCACCGCTACTGCACTCACAATCATCATCGTCATTAACAATATCATCACCACCATTTATGCATGGTGATTAATAAAAATTTTATAATTTTCTAAACTCTCTCTCCCTCCTCTCCTCCCTTTCCTCTCTCTATGCATTTTTTTTTATTTTCTCAATTTTCTTCATCACTCACCACTACCACCACCGCCACAATATCATCCTCAGTTTTATTTATTTTAACACTCAAACTTTACATTTTTTTTAATCTTTATTTTTTTAGTAATTTTTTTAAAAAACAAATAGATTTTTTCCTCCAAGCAACCAAAATAATTCTTTAGTGTGATTACGTTTTTTGGTTTTTGAATTTTTGGATTCTAATAATAATATTATTGATGACAATAATGATAGATTGTGATGAGGATGAGGAGAAATGAATACAGTAATTTTGATGATGATTCCGGAAAGGAGGTGAGGCGGATTCGGGGTATTGGGGGTTAGAATTTTAGAGTTGAGAGAGGCAATGGAGAAGAGGGAGAAAAGGAGGGAGAGAGAGTTTCAAAGGAAGAGGGAGGAGGCGATGGCAGAGAAGGAGCGGATGAAGCGGAGGAGGGAGATGGTTAAGGGGCTTAATTAGGAGGCGATTTGTCTCTATTACAAATGAGACAAAGCCACGTAAATATAATTACCTGACACGTCAGCGTTGACCTACTGTTAATCGGTTTCAGGGGTTGGATTGAACAAATATGAAAGTAGATGAGGACCAATTTGTGTTTATATAATCGTTAGGGGGCACAATATCCATTGGGTAAATGGTTAAGGATCGAAAAGAACATTTACTCTAAATAAAATAAACATATCCAAAATTCAAAAAAAAAAAAATTTATATCTTATTTTATTATTAATTGAATTTTTTCACTATGTATTTGAACATATCTAAAATTTTTAAGCTTTGAACACTTGTAAGAACAATAATATTTTCATATTTAGTTTCTGAAAAATTAAAAATGACACAGCAAGAACTCTAATACATCTAATATTAACATGAATAACATGAATATATCTAAAATTAAATCATTATACATTCAAATTATACTAATATTTTAAACTCAAAATTAATAAAATAGTAAAAATTAGAATTTTATTTAGGATATGTTAGTATTGAGAAGATTTAAATTTAAAATTTTAAATTTTAATTTGGTTATTTTATTTTTTTAATTTGTTTTTAAATTAAAAAAATAATAAATCTATTTGGACGTATTTATTTAATTTTTTTAAATTAATATTAAAAAAATTAAATAAAAAATAATATTTAAAAGATAACTAGGTATACTCTAATACAAATATCTTTGCAATGTAAACAAAATCATTAATGTGATTGATTAGGTTTACGGCTCCGGTATATATTAAGGGCACCACTGATATAAAAATATTTTTTAAAAAAATTGTCTGTTTGACCATTATTAAAAAAAATACTTTAAGAAACATAAATTAATAACAAGATATAAATTATAAATAAAATTAAATATTTTAAAAAGTTATATTAATAATTTAACTAATATTAATTTTAATTGAGACTGAATTTCTTAAATCAATATATAATTATTTATTCTAAAATCTCAATTTCACAATAAATTTTATTTAAAGAATTTAAAAATAAATAAAAATTAATATACTAAAAATAGAATAATTAATAATAAAAATTAATAAATTAAAATATAAATCTTTATCAAAGAAATTATAAATAAAAAGTTCAACTCGTAAAAATTTATTGAATTTGTTAATGAGAAAAAATATAAAAATAATAATCAAATGAAAGAAAAAAAAATATTATAAAATTTATGAAAATAATAAAAAATAAAACAATCCTTTAATAATTTTTTTGTTAAAAATTTAAATTTAAAATAAATTAAAAAATTGGTATTAGAGTTAAATTAAGGATTTCAAAAATATAGCACTTTTAATTTATATCACTCGTTAAAAATCTAATATATTATAATCTATTTAATAAACGAGATATCTTTATTTAAAGGCGTTTTAAAATATATGTCATTTACTTATCAATTATTGGCTTTGTCTGGTTGTAAAATTGAAGTAAGAAATTAAATGTAAATAACAAAACCCTTATGATATGAATGTCATTAAGCCAAGAATAAAGGAATACTACCTCACACACTTACTCATCACCATCATCGCCATTATACCATTCTTGTGCATATGTAGCACTTAGGAATCACCAACCCTACAAACCCTACTTCCTCTCTCTCTTTCAATCTTCAAAATTTTTAGGAGTTAGTTAGTTTGGAAAATAAGCAAATTAAAGAACTCATCATTCATCTATCATTGTTGCATCCAACAACAAGCTTAACATGACAATCACAAACTCTTTTACTTATCCTCTTATTATCTTCCTCTGCTTCATCACAATAATACCCCTTGTGCTTTGTGATGATGTTGGAAAAATAATGCATTATTCAGGTAAAAATTAATCCTCTTAACCTATTATATTATAGTGTCTCAGTCTCTTATTATTATTCTTTTAAAAAATGCTTAGGATTTTATCATAATGGTAACTTTAATTTTCAGGTCGTCATTCACCCCAGATTCTTCTTTCTTTCCATCAACCAAAAAATGGTTCAAGGCTTCCACATCCCATTTCAAGAAAATTCATGTTCCATGGTATTTATTTTACAACTATTCTATAGCCGATTCTATATAGTAAGATAATATTCATATTTATTTTAATATTATCCAATAAAAATTTATCTTCCATAATAATATGTAATTCATAATTATGCTATTAGTAACAGACTCTACCCAGTAGGATAAGATTCGAGTTTATTTTGACATTGTGTGGGTTTGATTTTATTTGGAGGTTCTTGCACAAGCAAAGACATAAGCATATCACAAAGCAAATATTCAACATCTGGAATCCCAGAATACATAGTGCAAATAGTGAACACTTGTGTATCTGGTTGTGCTCCTCATGACATACACCTTCACTGTGGCTGGTTTGCATCTGCAAGAATCATCAACCCAACATTGTTTAAGAGGCTCTCTTATGATGATTGCTTGGTCAATGCCGGCAAATCTTTGGCCTCAACTCAAATCATCAGATTCACTTATTCTAATTCCTTCATGTATCCATTAGTACTCAAGTCTGCTAGATTTTGCTCATGATCAATCCACAACATATTATTATCTTAGTATATAGAAATATTTGTTTCATGTTTTGAATTTTAAAGTACATTTAACGTGTCTTAAAAATATTTACAACCACTTATTTTTAATTCTTTATATAACTTTTGAATATTATAAATAAAAATAAGTAATTTTAAATATTTTTATAATACACGTTAAATGTGATTCTAATTTATATATATTCATAATTGTATTGAGTTTTTCATCATGTTAATTAGGCAATAATATGTTAGCCTTCAATTAGTTGATTAGTAAATATTACAAAATAATCATTCTTTCCATCTCCATCCTTCATATAATAATACTACTAAAAATAAAACCTTATTAAATAAGTTTGGACTTTTATAAAATAATACATTTTTTATTTTAGTCTTTATAAATGAATTTGGTTTTATTTTTTAAAAGAATCAAATTTGATTTTAATCTCTCGCTTTCATTAATTAATTAGCTAATATTAGTTACATTTTTTTATAAAATTATTTTTTTAACCATAATCTTTTGGAGAGTTATAGGATTTATTTAGGGTTATGATTTAGAATTCAAAATTTAGAATCTAGACCTAAAAATTTAAACTTTAAAATTTATAATGTAAGAAAAAATTAATTTAAAAAAATTATTTGATATAGATCGAAAAATAATTAATTCATTAATTAAATTTGTTCATACTACGATCCAAGGTGATTAAGGTCATGGTCCAAAATGAGTTGATCTCACCAGTGAACGTAATAAGACAATTCTAAAACAAAAGGATTAGTCCAAGAACCGCGTGAATTAATCTGCTCGTTCTACTTGAAGTACAAATGTTGCGACCCGTGTTTGACTTGACTTAAGTGACAAGTAATGGTTTGTTACCTCATTACCTTAGAAATTATTCAAGGATTAAATAATCTCAACTTATGGTAATTTCTCTTGCCACAAGGGAAAAAAACTGCCTCTCGCGTCACTTATGATATTCAGACATGATAATCAAGTCATCACTCTTTTTTATAAATATGCTATCAAACTCATATATTAGTCACATCTAAGGATGGCCAAGAAAAATTTGAACTCACAGGTACTCATGGGTATCACCCGCGACGGGGAGCGAAATTCCCACGAGGATGGAGATCCGTCTCCACTAGTAAACAGGGACGAAAGCGGGGGCTGAGGTACCTATATATATAATAGTTTTCAATAGTCTAGAGAAGGGGTTGAATCTATGGTTTCTATTTTTGTTTTTAAATTTGAATAGTAAAACAAATTCTGTAACTTTAGTTCTCCTGCGTCTATATATGGATTACGTAAGAGACAATTTATTTTTGTCTCATAACGAGTAAAACAAAAACAGAATAGAGAAGAAAAAAGAACACAACTATGTATTCTGTTTCAACCACCTTGTACAACTATAATCAAATTGATTACATGCACCAATACTAATGAATTACGACCTAATTCATCTAGTATCAAAACACTAAACCTATAACCCAAGGCTAGTAACCACCAAGTGCTATCCCAACTTAGCAAAGGAAAATCCAACTTGGTTCAACAACTACCAAGTGCTATCCTAACTTAACAAAGAAGAACCCAACAGGTTCAACAACCACCAAGTGTTATCCCAACTTGACAAGGGGTGCTAATCCTAATTCAATCAAACCAAATACACAGAAAATCAATTTGGCTTTTTTCAATCTATCTCTTTTTTCTTTTTTTACTTATGGCTCTTTTCATTTTTCACTTCACCATAATTTGTTTTTTTTTCTCATTTACATAAAGATAGACATCAGAAAAATCATAACAATGAAATCTTAAATAAAGCTCAAAAATAAAGAAAAATAATTTTGCAGCATGTGTGAGATGATGCTCTAAATTTTAGTTCTATTTTTCTTACCTTAATTTTTGGCTGATTACACCCTTATATAAGGGGTGATGCCTCAAAAACTTGAGCTAGTAGTTAGAGTCAACTTTTGAGTATTGGACCAGCTGAATTTTTCTTCTTCTCCCAAAAAATTAGAGCAGAAAATCAGGGTAGAGTGGCACAGAGGTGTTGAAGAGATGGGCAACAGTAGTAACTATGTCAAGGACTCAAGGTCATAAAGTCTTCAATGTACTTACCAAATCAACACCCTTAATATTATACTTTGGCCCTAAGTTTTATTTTTAGTCCTTCGATGTAATTCAGAAAAAGTAACATCTATTATCTTCTTTTTTTTGAATGGTGCTTTTTCTTTAAAGTAGCTTCAATAAACTATTATGTGTCCACAAAAATGGTAAATCAGATTTTAATTTTTTTTTAACATCATTGACTTAAGGATTTAATTTTAGCTCCATTGGTTTGAATTTGCCTTTAATATTTTACTTTTTTCTCTTTTTCTTCTTTGATGCTGATTGAAAAGTGAACCACTTTCTCTTTGATTTTAGTTTTACCATTTTTGGTTAAAGCTTTAGCAGCAACAGTAAAACCTTTTCACTTTAGGTTGAACCAAATATAAACTTACTTTTTTAGCTTGTAAAGTTCTTATTAGCCTTGATTAGAGATCAGCAATGTTGGCTGAAAGGCATGGTAAGAAAGGTGTGTGTGTTTGCTAATGGATTGGTCATGTTTGGTTTTAATATCATTGAGTTTATCTCTCATTTACCTCTCTATCCTCTGTCTCTCTAAGACTCCAACCATGCTCTGGCCTCTCTCCTCCTCTCTTTGTCACTGACTCCAACCACACCGTTGTTGCCGACTCCAACCATGCCATCATCATCCTCTTCATGACCATCATCTCAATCACTGAAGTCTGAATGTCTCCCTACAAGCTTCGCCGTCACCTCAAAGTCCCCCGTTGCTGAAGTCTGATAGACTCCAAACACGATCTTTGTAACACCCTACCATACTCAACTTTATGCTTAAGCCGTAAAAAAGAGGTGATGAGGTATTACGATCTCTAAAATAAAACGAGTACATATAATATCAGAAAGAATATAATAAACTAGGAGCCTTAAAGAACAGGAGGAATAAAAATTGCGGAATAAAAGCGTAATGTCTAGAAAATGAGTCAACTTGCGTACAAAGAAAACTGTAGCTATGAAGCATAAGATAACAAAAGTAGGAATATAGGGCCAAAGATACAAAATAACAAGCTCCTAACACAGCCCGTGAAGTCAAGACTGGCCGGAGAATATATACACATATATATACATATCCAAAACCAAATTTACATAAACAAAATCCTGTCTCTCCATAAGCCTCTAAGAGGATCAAAAGGAATAAGTCATGCGGAGAGAATACTAGGTATACATATACATATATGACCATACAATCCAAAAAGTAACCCAATAACCACTTCGCTTCAGGAGCTCAGACGCCTAAGGAGGTGCCTCTCGACCTACATCTGAAACAACAACATAGTATAGAATGAGAACCAGAGGTTCTCAGTATGGTAAAGGTGCCACACATATAAGTTATAAGGTTCTTGGAATGCTAGAGGCAATCCTAGAACGCCGTCACTCAGATTATTAAGCTTAAAGCATTAAACAGAAGCCATAAAAGGTGGTTTTCTAAGAGTATCTAGGCCTAACTTAACTTAATCTTAAATCTAAGTCCTACTGCCTTTCCTCCATACCTCCATCTCCGTCAACAAATTACAGACAAATAAGCAGATAAAGGCAAGCAGAAGAAGGTTACAAGTACTGCAAGTAACAATTATACATTTAACATAGCAAGTACACTTAGGCACACCTAGTTAATGCACAAACAAGTAATTCAAGTAATATGCACACACACACACACACACACACACACACACACACACACATATATATATATATCAAATCGCTCAATGGGAGTACCATTCCTGAGAATTTATAAGTGCTTGGTCACCCTTACGTCGTAGGGTCAACAGAGTATCGAGTTTTCAACCTGGTACACGTGGTGGCAAGCCACGGTACTTTACCCAAAGAATCTCGTATCTCAGATCATTTGATTATTCAAGCCAAGTATCATACATGATTATTCATTTGATTATCAAGCCAAGTATCATACATGATCATTCGTAACATTTCATAATCAATTCATCGCTTTTCAACTTTACTTCACCTCCAAGTTATCCCCCATTTCCTAACTTCATCTGATTATCATGTTTAATACTATTACTTGTGACTAAAGGAATGAAAATAGAGGTTTAAAGTTTGAAATAAAGTTTAAAACTCAGAAAAAACCATGTTTGCTGAAAAGGAGGCCACGCGTATGTGTGACTCACGCGTACGCGTGGAAGTATAAAAAGGCAGCTCGCGCGCGCATTCCCTTACCATGCGTATGCGTAAATGAACACTTCATGTCACGCGTGCGCATGACCCATGCGCACGCGTGGACATGCTTGCTAGTTCCTTACGCGTATGCATAGGACCAGTAGCGTACGCATTGCCAAAAATCCATGCCACGCGTACGCGTGGGCCACGCATACGCGTGGACGTACGTTTTAAAAAAAAGTCAGATTCAGTAACAAAGCTGCAGAATTGAAAGAAAATAATTTTTGGTTATGATCTTCCAACACCTATAACTTCTTCGATTCACCCGTTCTTCGAATGGCATAAACTTCATGAACCCAATTTTCACTTTAAAATAAGTTGGAAGCAAATTGAGGGTTCGGAAGCCAAGTTATGCCTCGTTGAAATTCGGCCAAAAAACCAACTTTTTGCAAACTTTCAAAACTTCATTTTCAACCAAGACAAATCCTATACCAATAATCACCAAACTTGCACTTTCCAACACTTCTTCATTAACACATCAACCACCATAACAATTATGCCTCATACCAACAATAATGCTCATACATTTCCCCAAAATTCATCATTCAAAACTATAAGTCACAACTTCTAAATTTATTTGTTTATAACCTCAACTCATTAAACAACAATCCATCAATCATCACCAACCAACCAACAGCAACAACCCACAATAATTCATTAAATCACCAATTATCTAACAAGCACCAAATCAAACATGTCCATCATCAAGATACTAAGCATTAAATAGACACCTGCATTCCAACTTATCCTATGGTCATCTAGCCTAAGTTTTCACAGAACATTATATATTAAATGCAAGATAAACCATACCTTGGCCGATTTTCCACGTAATGATTAAGGCAACTCACTAAACAAACACAACCCCCCCAAAAGGTCAATAAACACTAGGCTCAGCTTCCTCCAAGTTCCAATATCCACACATATATACCCAATTTAACACCTAAATCTCAAATTCAGTAAAATTAAAATTAAAATAGAAGTATGGTATCCTCACCTTACCCAAGCTTCGTATAAGCAAAAGTGAACGTTTTTCTCGAGCTAATTGGATCCTAAAACACCAAAAAGTAAAGAAATTCAACACCCCTACACTATTTTTGAAAATTGGGAGAAAAGAGTGGCTGAGAGTAATTAATGGCTTACCTATGAAATTGTTCTGATAGAAACGTAGAGCTTGACGCGGTGGTCGCGTGGCCACAAACGGTGCGGCGATCGAAACTCGGACGGAAGAGTTACGCGATTTGAATTTACCGTAAGAGGGTTGGGAAAATTTTCATTTCTCTTCTCCCCTGTAGCTTTCAGCGTTACTTCAGCTGAAATGAGAAAGAAGAAAGCTTGGGTCCACGTAAGTGCTGGGCCGATTGGGCTCACGGGCCCGATTCAACCGGTTCAACCCGTTCGGTCCAATCTTGGGCCAAATTCTTCGAAATTAGTGTCAAAATTCTCGTTTTGATGAGCTCTATCCTAATTTAATATAATATTCACATTTCTAATTTTCTTTATTAAAAGCTAATTTATTGACTAATTATTTACTAATTTAACGGGGTTTACAATCTCTCGTGCAGCTTCGCTGTCGCCGATTCCAACCATGTCGTTGCCATCTTTTCCTTTCGTTGTGGAAGGTCCCTTGTTGCCGTCGCTGAAACTATTCCATGGCTATCACCGAAGTTGTCCCGTCTCTCTCGTGTTGTTGGACCTATTCTCACTAACAAAGACCTTTCAGATTTATCTTCCTCTTCTCCTGAAACTGTTACTATACCTTATGCTGTTATTATGTTGTTAATGTGAAAATTTCACTGAATATTGTTGGTATTTGAGGTTAATGTTAAAATTTCACTTTTTGAGTGTTGTTATTATGTTGTCGTTAATAGATCTTATAATTTTATTAATGATGATTGAGTTTGCTATTTTTTTAATGCATGAACTGTTTTGTTTTGTTTCAATTCTTATTATGTCTAGCCATGAATGTGAAATACAAGGTACAGTGGAAGCTCTGCCAACAATGGTTGAGTCTCAATTGGAAGCTAATGTTGTTATGTTGAAAATTTTTTTATTTCTTTTTATTTTAATTTATATGTTGTTGATCTAATGTTTATGTTATTTTATTGAATGTGTTTGTATTAGGTTTAATTTGATACGTTTTAGTTGAATTGTATGAAATTTTATCATGATTGTATTTTTTTAATTTAATATCTACGGATATCCGCTTCCCCACGAGGAGAAATAAATAAGAATCCATCACAGAGACGAGGTTGGGACGGGGAACAATTTACTAAACGATAAAACAGAAAAAATTCTTATAAATCTTTTTTAAATTTTTACGTACTTAGACATTAAAGTCCCTTGCAAGTACTCTCAATGTCGTCAGAAAGCTTACGTAAAGGCACATTAATCAATCTTACTATCTTTTCCAACATCTTTCATAAAGCTCAATTAGTTATAATCCGTTTCAGATACGTTTCTGAACATAACTCTTTCAAAATATGCTTGCACTACAAGAGAAGCGCTCCTTAGTAGCGCCCAAATTCCAGCGTCTCCCCAAACCACTGCAGGTTGATAGAGGAGCTGCGATTTTTGTAGCGGATTCTCTGTCCGTCAAAGACCGAACTCCATAGCTGTGGTTTTGTGCCTCAAACGCAGCAAATCACATAAAGATCAGAGTGACAAAACAACCAAGAATTGGAGGAAGCCAGATCCAATTTTTCTCGTTTACGCGCGAACCCAAAAGGGGGCAAAGGCGTCAATCATCAGGTCCAAGACTCACTCCCATGGTATATATTCCTTCCATCAGCTACAGCCGCCACATCGTTTTGGGTCACAGATCTGCTGACGTTGATGCATATCTTCTGCGTGCGAAAGGAGGGTGGATACGCACGTCCGTTGTTCGTTCCTCCGCCGTGCACGTCCCAGTGTCCTCGCGAGGCTTCCCGAACGCCCCAGTGTCGTCATCCTCAACCTTCCCCCCATATCCTGTTGTGCGCTGCTCGACCGCACCTTCTCCTCGCTTTCAGGTCCGCTCTCTCCCCCTTTTCTTGCTCTTCCAATTTCATGTGTTGGCCTAGTACCTTTGTTTGAATTGAATAATTTTGATTGTTGATCGGATCTGTCTGTACCAAATTTATTTACCCATCAGTTCCTAATTCGGTCCCTAATCTATTCCCAATTTAATTGTTCCCAATTCTTTGCTGAAAATATATGGATGATAATGGCTGCAATGTGAGGATGGATGTTAGGCTAGCTGTATAGTTTGATTTGCTACTCAAAATCACCCAAAGCCATGTGATTAGTACCAATTATCCAAGAACACCCACAGGTTTTCCTTCTGTGGTATGTCAATGGAGCAGGAGACCAAGTAAAAAATTTTTACTAGGAAAGATACAAGCAAAAATAAAACAGAACAGAATAGTTATAAAACAGAGTTCGGTGTTCTCTTTTTTTTCCCTGCTGATTGTGTTTTCCGCCACATGAAACTGTTAGATACAACCATGATTGGGTTGAAAGAATTCTTAAAATGCATCAGATTTACAATGAGTTATATCTAAATGTTATCTAATATCTAAGATTATGTGTGCTCTTTGTTAACATTTGTAGCAAAATTTCACCATGGCTAAGTTCATGTATGTAAGTGTGTTTTTATTTTAAATAGTGTGACTCTGAATTGTGTCCACATAAGTATAATTCTGGCTGTGAATTGAGTATTTTTTGCTGCTATTTTTATCTTAACATATAACATTATTTAAATCACTATAATCTCTTTGGTTCTGGATACAGATCATCAGCTATGTCCATAATTGATGATTATCTTGCACTTTTAAAAGCTTAGGATTGCTTGCATAATTATCAAGGATGATTTGTGAATATAAGATCATTTTTTCTTGTCCATTTCACTACTTACATTTCCCTTCCTCAGGTCTCATGATCAGTATATAAGAATGCTAAATGTTGTTTCATATAAATGAAAATGTAAGGAAATAAAACTTATGTATGTTTAGACATTCTTGATAATAATAGGAAAATTACATTTAAAGATCAAAATTAAGTAAAAACCAGCAATGAGTCTTTATGACAATTTTGTCAACTCCAAAATACAAAATGAATGAAAATAATAACCAATGAACATTGAAAACTCATAAGGTACTGATTAACCTTTTATACTCTTTCAACCCTTTCCACATTTTAAAGTAACTGCATCATTCAGGGTGATTCCTTCCACTATCAGAGTAGCCTCTTCAGAATCCTTGTTAGCTACAAAATTCACCAAAATAATAATGATTTTTTCCTTAAATAATAATAAAGAATAAAGGTCCTTAAAAATATAAAAGAAAAATGATAAACTTGCATGACTTATAATACCTGGATTATAAGCTTTTTAGCCAACTATCTAAATCCTCATCACATGCATCCTCTGTTTTCATAGATACTAAAACCAAAATTAAATTTCATAGAGAATATAAAAGTTAAGATGCTTTATTTCTCATAGAGCCATCGAATTAAACTTTTACAAAAACCTGTAACAAGAATAGTTATGTAATAAAAGAAAAACCTTCAAATAAAAATGCGTTAAGTCATTAACCATAAATGTGCAGGACTACTATTCAACTAAAAGAATACAATTTAACTTATACACATGTTTAGTTCTAAAAGCCTTGCTCATACCTTTGTAAGTAACAAACACTAACCAACTTTTCAACCATCAATTGTATTTATTTTTTATATAAAATAATAATTGGAATTTCATGTTTCCTGGAATACGCTTAAGGAATATTCTGTTTAATAATTAAGCTGTATGCATGTGTCTTGCAGTGTTATTTTATTGTTAATTAATTGATAAACTATGCTTTGGAAGTTTTGAACTATATAGTGATAAAATTCTATCGAGTTTGCATTCTTATAATATCATGCCTTTTGTATTTTGTGTCTTTTTTTTTGTTTTGATTAAAAGGAAATAATTAACATAAAATGTGAAATTACAAGGAGTGTGGGATAAAAGGAGATTGAAAGAGGTAGATTACCCTGATTTTGTTATTGAAATGTATCCGTGGGCGGTGCATTCTTTAGTTTGTCACTTACACTGTATATATAATTCTTTTATCTTTGATAGAAATTGAAAATGGGACAGAAAATATTTGTTGTCGTTTCTCTGAGCTATTAAAAAAGGACCCAACAACCATTCCGTATGCTGCTTGTTCTAATATTGTTTTGTTAAAGAATATGTTACATTGAGCTTCTGCTACATGTGTTTCGAAATTTACTTTAGCAACTGAATGTTGTTTTCAAAAAGTATGATATTTTAACTAGTGTTTTCTATATATTAAAAAAGAAGCACTACCTAATCAGTTAGCTAAACGATGATTTTTTTTCTCGACCTTTTAAGAGAATTTTGGCCTGGGTTATTCAGTTGAAACTATTGGCTTACTTGTGTATGCATATTGGCTATTTCTTTCATTTAAAAGGGGAATAGGGAATACATGTCAATAAACCTCATTAGTTAATGATGCAGATTTTCTTGAGCAAAATATACCCAAAAAGAAAAAAGTTATCAAGTTTGGTAATGCTTAATTTCTCTAAAACTTGGTATATATTCCCAGTTTAGTGTGTCTTACTTCTAGCTTATTGTTGCTAGCGTGGGTGCATGTATTTGAGCGCCTAGCCGAGCAGCTGGGTCTGTAGCATGGGCATTCTACCATGTTGGCAGGGTCAATTTAACATCTATTAGTCATTTTTTATTTATTTAACTGTAAAATTATTAAAATTCCTTTTTCTTATAATTGATTGTTTAGTTCTTCAATGCTTTTGGCTCAAGTATGATTTTAACTCTAACTATAACGCCTCTCTTCTTTTTCTTTTTTTCATAAGGTTTCATTTTCCATTTTTTGGCTTTGGGACCAGCATTTCTTTATTCCAGTATTTTTTTACTAAAGTGCAGAATTTTCCAATGAATAAGCAACTTTCAATAAATTATCTTGTGTGATGAGTATTGTTCTGAAGGATATTATCTGTGTTTTGTGTTTTTTATTTTAAGAGTTATTGTCAGCATCTATTTTATACTCTGATTTTTTTTTTAATTTTTGGTGTTCTATTATATCATTGAAGTAGACATCGATAAGAGTTGGATTTCAAAACCACGAATTGGTCCAGAGTATAGAGACAGTTTGAACAGATTCTTAGATTTCGCATTTGCCAATGCATCATCCGATAGGATGATACATTGTCCATGTTCGAAATGTGGGTTCCGCCTTCTCCAAACTAGGGAGGATGCGTATGATCATTTGATAATAAAACCTTTCCCCTCTACTTATACATTTTGGGTACATCACGGGGAGAGACGCGTGGCAGAGAGCTCTATGGAAGGACAAGAAGTACAATCAGATAGAAACCTAAAAGACCCAATGCTTGACATGGTTCAAGAGGCGTTCAACTTCCCAGGACTTCATGACGACGAAGACGATTCAGTGAATGAACACGCTGGCAGGGATCGGGAGGAGTTGCTATACTTATCAAATGAAAGTAGTCGCAAGGTCCGCAACTTGCATGACCTGCTCGAAGATGGATCGCAGGAGCTATACCCATGATGTTCAAGGTTCTCTAAGCTGTCTTTCTTGGTGAGGCTCTATCATATAAAATCCCTGTTCATAGTGAGTGACAAGGCCTTCAGAATGATACTGGAGTTGCTGGCGGATGCCTTTGAGCATGCAAGGATTCCGAGCAATATACACGATGCCAAGAGGATCATAAGGAAGCTCAGTATCGCATACAAAAAGATAGATGCATGTCCAAATGACTGCATGCTATACCAGGGCAGTGATGAAGACTTGTCTAAATGCAAGCGATGTGGGACATCAAGATGGAAGCAAAAGACTAATAAGAACTCTAGAGTGAGGATCAACAGGGTTGTTATGAAGAACAGAAAACCGCAAGCGGCGAAGACTCTTCGCTACTTCCCCTTTATTCCACGATTGCAGTGGCTTTACATGTCTAGTAAGACAGCTGCTGACATGTTGTGGCATAAGAGTGGGCATAGCTCTGATGGTATTTACCGGCATCCACAGGACGGTGACGCATGGAAGGCATTTGACAGAACTTATTCTGACTTCTCCAGCGATCCGTGCAGTGTTTGCCTAGCCTTGGCTAGCGATGGCTTTAACCCTTATGGAAACATGAGCTCGAAGTACTCAATTTGGCCAGTGGTTCTTATTTCGTACAACCTGCCCCCTTGGATTTGCATGAAACCCACCTCTTTTATCCTCTCCATGATTATTCCTGGGCCTAAAATGCCTGGAAATGATATAGATGTCTACTTACAGCCCTTGATCGATGAGTTGAAGCTGTTGTGGGTTGGTGTTAAAACGTACGATGCTTACACGAAAAAAACTTTCAGGATGTATGCTGCGTTAATGTGGACAATCAGTGATTTTCCTGGTTTAGGCAATTTTTCTGGGTGGAACACGTACGGTGGGAGAGCTTTTCCTGCATGCAATTTGGATGCTGAGACTAACTGGCTCAGACACAGTCAGAAATGGTGTTTTATGGGCCATCGTCGTTTTCTGAATCCTGCCCACAGATATAGAAAGGACCGGGATAGATTTGATGGAAAGATAGAGGATAGAGGTCCACCTGTCAAACTTTCTGGTGGAGACATTGCGAGACAACTACAGGACGTGCATGTCCACCTTGGCAAGGTGCAATCGGTTACTGGGAAAAGGACACGCGGACAGCAAACCGCCGTACTTAACGAGTCCCCTTGGAAGAAGAGGAGTATATTCTTCGAGCTACCATACTGGGAAAACAATGGATTGCGTCACAATCTTGATGTAATGCACATAGAGAAGAATGTGTGCGACAACATAGTATTCACCATCATGAACGAGAAGGGTAAATATAAAGACCACCTTAAGGCAAGAAAAGACCTCCAATTGATGGAAAGTACCCACCCGCCATCTTTACTATGACATTGCCACAGAAGGATGTCTTTTTAAGGACTATCAAGAATGTGGTCTTTCCAGATGGGTACTCTAGCAACATTTCTCGCTGTGTTGACCTACGACAGCGCAAGATGTCGGGCTTAAAAAGCCACGACTGTCACATTCTGATGGAGTATATCCTGCCAATTACGTTAAGGAATGCTTTGCCTGCCCCAGTGTCCTCTGTCTTGGCGGATTTATCATCCTTTTTTCGTAGAATATGCAGTAAATCCATTGACATTCAACAACTTTCTCTCCTTCAGGATCATGTGGTCCATACTCTGTGCCGCATGGAGATGATTTTTCCCCCATCTTTCTTCACCGTCATGGTGCACTTGACGGTACATCTGGTCAAGGAAGTGCGACTCGGTGGCCCAGTTCAATATCGGTGGATGTACCCAATTGAAAGGTACCTATGTCGTCTCAAGCAATTCGTGCGTAATAGATCACAACCGGAGGGCTCTATCGCAGAGGGATACTTATTGGAGAAGATTCTTATGTTCTGCTCAAGATACCTCGATAAGGTCGAGAATAGGATCAATCGGCCAATGCGTGTTGATGATCGACCGTGTGAACCTAACCAGTGTGAAAGTGCAGCCATGTTTCCAGGGGTAGGAAAGTCTGTTGGGGCTGCTTCGTTTTATGCTCTCACACCAACCGAGAAATTTTAAGCTCACCGTCATGTCTTGGTCAATTCTCCGGCCGTGGAAAGGTTCATAGAGTAAGTAAAGTCAGTATTATGGTATAAAAACATGACATACTCTAGATAGAGATTCTGACATGAAACTCTTGTTATCACTACAGTGATTTCAGGGCCATCAAAAAGAGGCAGTTGCGAAGCAGGACAAGGTCCCAGTCTCACATAGACAGCGTTGTGCATAGAGAATTTTCCGAGTGGTTCAAGCATGAGGTAAAGCCTGTATGATCAATCCTGTTATCAATGGTATCCTATTTGTTCTATCCCAAACTGATGAACGTGTGATTGTTACCTACCAGGTTCCCTTGGAAAGCATCAGGCATTCGAGCGAACTGCAGTCGCTTGCATGTGGCCCCAATATTCAAGCTAGCCGCTTTACAGCTGACAATGTAAATGGATTTAGGTTTAGGACCCTGTCAAGAGAAGAAGGGCTGAAAACTCAGAATAGCAGGGTTCACATCACTTCCGACACTAGAAGTTATGCAAGCAAGCATGACAGTAATGTTGCGGTTGGTGGTGTCTCGTATTATGGAAAACTAGTGGACATCATTGAGCTGAATTATAGTGGTCAATTCACAGTCGTTTTGTTTAGATGTATCTGGGCGAACACCACACCTGATAGAGGCATAAAACAAGATGTTTTAGGCCACACACTTGTCAATTTCTCTAATCCGATACATGTTGGTGACCGAGAGGATGACGAACCGTACATTCTTACATAAGAGGCTCATCTTGTATATTATGTGGAAGATGAGGTTGATAAGGAATGGAGTGTAGTAATCCTCGTGAAACCAAGAGAATTGTTTGACATGGGTGATATACATGAACACTGTGAGGTGAAACTTTCCCCCCAACCAAATTTATCTGAGTTGGCTGAGTGTGAGGTGGAAGGTTTGTCACTGATAAGGGAGGGCGATTTAGAAGAACCCACCAATGATGCCTTCAATAATCACGAAGAGGCTGTTGAGTCTTAGATGTGTTTGTCAATAAAGAATATCTTTATGATTAATATCCCATGTATTTTTTTATGAGTAATATCTTTATGATTTCATTGCATCTTGGCCACAGTGGTTACTCACATAGACTAATTATGATAAACAGAGTCCGATGGGATAATCAAGCAACTTCATTTAAGTGTGAGAGAGGCTATGAAGCCACCTAACAGTAGAAAGATCATACTAAGGTTCAACGATAGACTGCAACCAGTTGGAAATGAAGCTGGTATACTAAGCGGCGTTGTCGGAATGCTGGGATCTGACTACACCAAATGTCCAATCTGCGAGAAGGACTGGAGAAAGGTTCGCTCTAGGGACAATATATATAATGAATGTGTAAAGGTAAATTTTTATATTTTTGTAAAGTCCCTTTAACTTAATTCGATGCCTACCAACAATTTAATTCTACTCTTGCAGGAATTGTTCCATTTTGAAGAAAATAGTGGAAGAATTATCAAGCGTACGATATTAAAACTGCTAGGAAGGGCTTGGAAGGACACGAGGAACCATTTGTATCATTACTTTTACAAAGAAGATCTGACCTTTGAAGAAAATATTAGAGGCCGTCCACCGGGAATTACTGTGGATCATTGGAGATGGTTCCTTGATTATCGCAACAGTGAAGAAACAAAGGTAATTTATTTTTATCTAATATTTTAAAAAATCTATTTATGTCATATTGAGTTAGTAAAAAATAGTGTCTAGTAGCTCTTATGTTTGATGGGATAATAGGAGAAGTGTAGAAAAAATGCTGAGAATCGATCGAAGCAGTTATACACTCATACTGGCGGATCGAAAAGCTTAGCAAGGCTCGAAGAAGAAGAGGTAATTTACTCTTAACCTCCTTTTTGAACATTCTCTACGTAGACCTATTAACTATTTAAGCTATATTGTTGCAGTCGGAACGACAGGGACGTCCAGTTAGTAGGGGGAGTTATTTGTCTTAACGCACAAACGATCTAATGGATCCTATCTCCATGATGCAGTCCGGGCTATTGGTGTAATTAATGTGTTGGAAATCGCTATGTTGTTTCTCATAGGTTTTATTTTTTTAAAATTGTGTTCAACGTATGTTTGGTTAGCAATTAGCTAATAAATGCTTTTGTTTGCTTATCTAATTGTGTAGGAAAGAATTGCTGAGATTGAGCAACATGATGAATCATCTAGGCTGTTGTCTCAGAATGATTCACTTGCTCAAGTTCTTGGAAAGGAGCACCCAGGTAGAGTGCGTGGCATAGGAATCGGACCGACTACTAGTCAAGTGTTCGGTTCGAATTCAGCTCAACGGAGCATTGGAACTCAAAGGGAGGAGACCCAAAAGGTGTTGCTTGAACTACAAGCAGAGCTGGTGGCTGAGAAATTAAAAAGGAAGGCAATGGAGGATGAAGTAGCAGCCGAGAAGACGAGAAGGCAGGCAATGGAGAGTGCTCTGATGTGTCTAGTTCGAAGGCAAGGTGGGGAGCTACCACCAAACGTGGCTGCATGGATGAACTCATTAGAGGGACAGAGTAGAGAGTAAATCTAAGGATTTGAAATTTATTCTATAAGTTAAATATACACTTTTTATTGTTGATTATGCAACTCTTAGTAAGGAATACACTTTATTGATATTTGGATTTAATGAATAATTTTATCAATTTTGATTTTTATTCGTTCACCCATCAGTTTATTCATTCAGTTAAAAAATAATTAAGTTTTCTAATATCAGAAAAATTTTTAAAAATAGCCAAAAAAAAATAATACGGTAATTAAAAGAGTGCTGATTGCTGGTGCAAAGTACACTTAGCTTATTTTGCGGCCATTTAGACGGAACAATAGCGGCAGTTATCAAATTGCCGAAGATAAATTTAAATTTTTGGAAAAATCGGATAGCGGCAGTTTGGAACCGCCGCAGAATACATTTGTAAAAACACAACGGTCAATAGAACAGCAGCGGTTCAAAACCGCTAGAAAATGCATTCGAATTTCCTGTTGGCCAAATAGCGGCGGTTTCAAACCACCGCTAAATCAATTGACGCCAATCAAGTGGTTTTCCAGCGGTTCAACAAAACCACTGCAAAATCAAATGTCCACGCCCTATACAACAACGGTTTTTGAATCACTGGTCATTTGTTTTGCGGCGGTTATAAACCGCCGCTAATTCTCCTAAAAACTGCTGTTAAGAGGCGGATCTGCTGTAATGTTGTATGCCATATTTATAATTTAACTTGTCATATTAAATAATGATAATAAACTAACAGTGGAAAACCTTTAATTTCCTTAAATAAATAAAGAAAGAAAATCATAAAAATCTAAACCAAAAGTCACCTAAAAGTTATTAAAATTAAATTTATTTAAGTAAATAAAAAAAGTTTCTATAATCTATAGTTTTATGATTAGTATAAAATCCAATTCCTTTGTAGCTGCATGTATGTTGCATGCATGATGCATGGAATACATGCCTGAATTTGCAACAGAGCAAGAGAGAGAAAGAGAAAGTTGTCACTGTCTCAACTTCACTATGCTGTATGTTATTGAAGCTTATAAGTAGTAGATGGGATTTTGGGGTCCCGGCCCTCAGAGTTGGAAGAAGAGAGGAGTTGAAAAACTCAAACATGCATATGTAGCGGAGAAAATGACAAGACCACGTACCTTCTGATCTTCCCATTTTTCCATAACTCTCATCACTCATTATATTTAATGGGAAAGAGCAGTTAGTTGTGTTTAATAATATGGGTTCCCTCAACAGCATTGAGAGGCCTCATACCCTAGCATTTTCAACAATCAATTAATAAATGCCATGCTGCTATTCCATTCCATCAGTATTCTTCCCTCAAGTTTTTATTTTTCTTTTACCTTGAATTAGGGAGGACAATACAGGGGAGAAAGAATAGTGTTATCTATTCCCTATTTCACACTTTGAAAATTTTTTCTCATCTCTACTCTTATTCTTTACTATAGGAAAATATTTCTCCTCATGTCTATTTCCTGTGGAAAAATATAGTTTTATGGATCTCACGAAAATTATTCATTTTTATAAAGATTACATTAGTTTTAGTATAATTAAAATAAAATAAATTTAATATTTTCAATTATATTATATAATAAAACTAATGAATGTCAAATTCTCAAGTAGTTTTATATAAAGTATACAATACAATTTTAAAAATAAAAAATATTGTATATGCTAAATAATTTCTACTATTTAAACTTTGTTGCATGGCAATATTTTCTTTTACTACTATTTTAGTTATATATATATATATATCTTCGGTACGAATATTACCATAAGATAAGAATATAATTTCTATTCTTTTTTTAAATTTTTTACAAAGAAATCTTTATCCTCATTCTTATTCTCATGAAGTGATTTTTTACTTTATTCCCATCTACTTCCATTTTCAGATATTTCCATGTGGCATTGTATTGATGCATTCACCTTAGTTTAATCATTGACATATAAATTATTGTATTTAAATTTTGCAACACCTTATTTTTAAAAAAATAATTTATGGATAAGAAATTTTTAGAAATTATATACTCGGGTTATTATTACCAAGAGGAAGAGGATAACGTTATTAGAAATTTTTTATTAGATAATTTAAATATTTTATTTACAGATATATATAATTCAGGTAATATTTATAAATTTGTGTCTTATTATTTATCTCGTTTATAATACGAACATTTTAATTAAATATAAGACAATTTACTTATTTAAATTGTTTGGAGAATTATGTTACCAGATTATCATTTTTAAAAATGCAAACACAAATATAACTTCTAAAATCTAGCAATTTCTTCAGAAATTGGATGAGTATAAATCCGCTTGAGCCCCCGAATTATTCATTTGGAGATTTTTGAATGGAATTATAATCTATATTATAAAAAAATTATAATAAAACATAATATACGAGCATTATAATTATAAATTTTATATAACCGAATAAAAAATAAAAAATTTCAACTAAAACAAAAATATTAGACCGTAAATGATAAAAAAATTAATATGAACACAAAAAATAATAAAAATTACAAAAAATAATAATATACATGAAAAATTAGAACATTATAAAAAATAATATAAAAATTATTTATCATATAAATAAAATAATATAATAAAAATAAAAATATGAAAGAGAGTATTATAAATTTTATAATATCAAACAAAAAGAAAATATTCTATAATTTTTTTAGTATTATCAGTGCTCTTTAATTTAGTATTATTTTAAAGGTTTAATTACTCTGTTGGTCTCTATAGTTTCGCAAAATTTTCAATTAGGTCCCTATCCTTTTTTTCCTTTTAATTAAGTCCTTGCACCAAATTTTCTTTTTAATTGAGTCCCTACACTTTTTTTTCCTTTTATTTAGGTCCCTATACCAATTCTTTTTTTTAGTTGGTCCCTATAAAATTGAGCCAATTACTACTAAGAAGGACTTAATTGAAAAAAAAATTTAGTGTAGGGACTCAATTAAAAAGAAAAAAAGTATAGAGACCTAATTGAAAATTTCACGAAACTATAGGGACTAACAGAGTAATTAAACCTATTTTAAACTATAAATTTTTATTATTTATGATTCTATTGTTACTTATAATTAGTTTTTTATTTATTTTGTTCTTTTTGATAGGATCTTAATTAATATTATGCAAAATTTTGATAATAAACATACTATTATTACGATTACAAATTTTATAAAGGCGAATAAAAATAATTTTTTTATACAAAATGAAAATAGAATACATCAAAGAATAGAAAAAAAAGACTCATACAGATAAAAAAGAATAAAAATGTCATAAAACAACCCACAAATACCATATGAACAAAAAAACATAAAAATTAAAATATGAAAGAGAGTACAAAAAAGAATAAAGAAAATTAAAATTATTCATCTTACTAGTGATTGAAATAAATTTAAAAGATTAACGCAGAAGTAACAAATTTTAACTTCACGACGTGAATGTGCGGTTCAAAAGTGGAATCACTTCTCCGTTTAAAGAGATAAAAAGTTGCCAAACATAAAATAAAGTATTCAATAGACTCAAATATGCTTCTCTCTTTTCCAACGCGTTTGCTAAACATACCCATAAATATTTTTCAAGCAGTCACATTGTGAAGAGACCGTTGCACAATTTCTTCATGCACGCAAATCAACGTAAACCGCTACAGGCTACTACAATATGTAGCGGTTTATATAGAAATATAAAAGTTGTATTTGCGTCTGCATTTTTTAAAAGTTGTAATCTGATAACATAATTTTCAAAATAATTTAAATAGGTAAATTGTCCTTATATATATTTTGTGTATGATGTGAATAAGATACAACATGTCAATATTATCATGAGTACATAAACGAAAAAATACAGGTCGATATTACCATATATCTTGAGTGCAGATATATTGTACAATCGGAAATATTTGGTAATCAAAGAAAATCAGCAAAAAATAGTTATAACTTATTTTATTTAGTATTTATTAATTCTCAGAACAATTAATGAATGTTAAATAAAACAAGTTCGGACTTTTTTTTCTTCCTAGCATTACCGTTGTATAATTTAGGCTATTTTATTTATACTGTAAATAAGATAAATTTAGATATGCACTTATATAATACTCGTCAATACTAAACTCTTTAATTCAGACAAAAAATCTAAATGATAGATGCTTAACAAAAATCGAGATCTCATATTAAAACACAACCCCTTCTTCATTATTTTTAATGTAATAATTATGATATATACTCACAAAAATATAATTACTCATCATTCTTAATTATTGAAGGTATTTAAAAAAAGAGTGAAGTTTGTGTGAGAAAAAGCTACTTCTTAGGATGGAGTTAGATAAAATATTAGAGGAGAGTAAAAAATATTTATATAATAAAATAATATTAAAATAAAATTTTAAGAGAGATTAAACTAAAATTTACATATAATTTACATGTAAAAAATTAAAATTAAAAGAGTTATTGCCCCCTTTGCACTTTCTTATATAGTTAAAAAAAATTTGTTGTTTCATATCATATTTACATTAAAAATGAGATACTTTTTTACATATATTATTTATAGTGTGCACAATATAATTATACACGTATCTTATTTATACTGTAAACGAAAATTTTTAAATTTTAAATATTTTGTCTACACTTGTATATATTGCATTCAAATATTTCGTATTTTATTTTATTTACAGTGTAAATAAAATACGTATTTAATTAATACGTTTATATTATAAATAAGATAAATAATAAGACTCAAATTGTTTATGTCTGTAAATAGGATATTTAAATGATTTATTTAAGAAAATTTTGTTATTATTTTTATTTGATTTCATATAATTTATTTGTATTGTGTAAATTATAAACAAAGAAAAAGAGAACAAAAATAATTGCCTTTATTTATTTATATTTATTGTCTTTTTAAGTGATTGCTTTGGTAACATGTAGGGGTATTTATAGATCGGATCTGATTTGCATATTCGTAACGTTTATCCGAATTCGATATGAAAATTGTAGATATGCGTCCGATTCGCAAGGTTACTGGATTGAATCGGATCCGCACATTAATAGGATTAGATTACAGATTTTGTGTAGATATTCGTATATCCGATTTGCATATCCGCGTATCTGCAAAAATAAAGAAATAAATAAGTAAATATTCTTTTTATATTTTATTTCAACTAATAATTATTATATATGTTGTATTATTTTAATTTATTATTTAAAAAATATATGTTTAATATTATTTTAAGAGTAAACATATTTAAAAGAATAAAAAAATAAATTTTATTGATATTTTTTAATAAAAATAAACTTTTAAAAATATTTTTGTGTATTACGAATATATCCGATATCCAATCTGATCTGCAAATGTACGAATTAGATCGTATTAAAGTACATATTAAATTCAATCCAATTCAATAATTTTAGTGTAAATCGAATCGAAATTTTAATTATATCCAATTCGATCACTGTTCAACCCTACAACAAACAAACACTACAAGTAACCCTTGCATATCTCCAGGTCTTTCTTGTAAAAGGTTTCTCTAGACTCCGCAATTACTACTGGTCAGATTTAGCAATTACTAAATTTGGTGAGGAGTAAATAATTAAACAATAAACTTCGATACCCTCCTCTCTCTGCCCTGCGCTTCTGTGGTATATATTTATAGGTGAATACTACGGTATTTAAGACATGGTACTTAATTTTTTAAAAAAGGTAAAAAATAATATTTAATAAATTTTAAATATTTTACTTTTATTTTATACATTTTTTTTTTTTTTATAAAGACAAATTAGACAATTTAAGTACTACAATAAAAGACATCATAAAATCCATATTTATAATCAATGACTGATGAACCCTTGTAAGTTGAGTAGTTGACAATGACAATACGTGTTGGAGAAGCAATGAATGTATGCCACGTATTAAAGGAAAGGACAAACTCATGCATATATATATATATATATATATATATATATATATATATATATATACTCTAATTCTATAATGTGTATAAGTTATTGTCTAAATTTTATTTAATTTATTTTTTAAAATAAATTTTAATATTTAAAAAATTATTTATTTTTATATATTTTAAATTAAATATTAATTTTTAATTTTTTTAACAAATAAATATCACTTTTTAAATACTATATAGTATTTATTATATATATGAAAATTATAACATAAAATAATAATAATATTTAAGAGATCATAAAAAATTAATTTATTTAAAATTATTTTATTTAATATTTATTAATTATTATTATAATAATTATATAATTTTAAATATAATAAATATATAATTATAAATATTATTTATATAAAATTATAAATAATATATTATATAAGACAATTTTAGATATTATTTTTTTAGTATTATCGTAAAATAATATGACTGGTTTACTTTTTATATTTTTTCATGTGTTATAAAATAACGAGTAGATTAGAAAAATAGAGATAGAGATAGAGAGAGGAAAAAAGATAAAAATCCTATTATTAATATTTGTTAATATGTGATTTTAGTATAATTTTTAAAATTTTATAAAGAAAGCAAGTAGTTCTTAATTTTAGTTAATTATGTTATATAAATATTAAAAATTAATTATTAAATTAATTATTAGTATAAAATATATATTAAAATATAAAATACATAATAAAAATAAATTAAATAATATATATATTATAGTGATTAATTTTTATTATGCATATAGTTTTTTTAGATTTTAATAGTTAGATAATAATTTTAACCAAGGAATTGTTAAATAGATTATTGGCTTTAATTTTCCTTGATTTGCTAATAGATAAAGTAAAGGCACTTCTTTAAACACTTAATAACTTTTTTTTTTTTTGGTCATAAACACTTAATAACTTAATCACATTGTTTTTTGTCATGGGTTTTGTTACGGTTATACTCCTTTTGCAAGTAACTTGCCTTGATTTATATTTTTGTCAAAGTTGGGGGGCCAGCGGCCCAAAGAATCACAAGAAGGCAACAGGAAGCACAAGCACGCAATAGTTCTGATAATAATTTGAAGAGGAAGTATAGGAAGTTAACGGAGTATCTGTATAATGTGTATAATGGGGTTTAGAGATGTTTAATTCAGTAGTATATCAGATGTTTATTATCCCTGTTACCTGGATGGTTATTCTGGATAGTATGGATGTATTGTGTTTGAGAAATTAGTAGTATTTTATCCTCAATGTTTATTTTTTAACTCATATTGAACCAAATAAATAGCTTATTGTATATATTGTACAAATACTCCAATGGCTCCTTAGCGAGATTCTAATTTTAATCCTTCTTTGTGGATGCCTCCACCAATTGATCATGACAAATTTTTAAATAAAATTTTAATTTGTGAAATTAATTTTTAGTCTATTAAATTAAAAAAAATTGTAAAAAAAAATGTTGATTCTATTAATTAGAAAACAATAGTGGTCTGGCCATTATAAATTCTATGTCATAAATCAGCTTTATCACTCATAATTTGCCATTATTCACATCAATTACCCAGATATTTGGTGTTATAAGTCGGCATTTTAGTCATTACTCGGCAATTTACGTCATTAATCGGCGTTACAGTTACTAATCAACAATCAATATCATTTATTAAAAAGTAACATTACAAATCAGCTTAACGGACTGCTTCACAAAAGTGAAACGTCCAAACCCTTATTATTGCTCTTTAATACAGGCAATAAAGCAGGAACATAACCGATTTACACACTATCACCTATAAAATGTATGATCTTCTATCCTGAAGACACATTGAATTCTCAATACTAACTTAAGTTTCAGAGTGCCTTTGCAGGTACACTCCCCCCTGTCTCTTGCTCAAAGCTCTATACGACTGGACACCCTCTTGGAGTAAAGCTCGGACTATCATAAGGCTTGAAGGTCGGCACCGAAAGTCATAGCTCGGCGTTGACTCCCAGAGACTGAGCTCTCCCTCCAGGTATCCATACAAGAACAATTGGCGCCCACCATGGGGCCAAAAATATAAACCTCTCTCTCTATATCATCGGCCTCGAGGTTCTCGTTTTGAAAGTCATGGCGGAACAACCTCCACCCTCGCCATCCGAACTGCTCCGGATGGTGACTGAGTTGCGACAAGCCATGGCTGAGGAGAACTAAAGAATGGCAAATCAAATTGCCAACTTGAATAACACTCGAACCGAAAACGATGACCGACAAGAACGGACGGAAGAAGCCGAGCAGCAGTCAGGGCCAACACATGTCTCAGACACTGCTCGACAAGAAGAGGAACAGCCCCAACACAATGAGGAAGCTCAGAAAAACACAGAAAATGACGATCAGGAAAGCTCCCCCGGACCATTCACGGCGGAAGTAATGAACTTCGTGCTGCCTCGAAGGTTTACTCTACCAACCACCCTAACTCCCTATGATGGGTCAGGTGACCCGAAGAAATACATCAAAAAGTTCACCTCCATAATGATAGTAAACGGTGCATCTGATAAAATTTTATGTCGTTGTTTTCCATCTTATTTAGACGGTCCTGCACTTGATTGGTTTTGTTCTTTGCCTGCAGGTTCCATTTCTCGATTCCGAGACATATCAAAACCCTTTGAGGAGCACTTCGCTGGATCCGCCATCTACCTTCACGACTCCGACTACCTGAACACAGTCAAGCAAGGCCAGCATGAAAGCCTCAAGGACTACATGACGCGCTTCACAAAGATAGCCATAAACATACCCGATCTCCACCCCGAGGTAGAACTACACGCCATAAAAAGTGGATTAAGACCAGGAAAATTCCAGGAAACTATTGCTGTGGCCAAATCAAAAACTATGGGCGAATTCCGTGAAAAAGCCAAAGGACAGATTGACATCGAAGAGCTCCGACAAGCTCGGAAAATAGAAAAGCCTCATTATAAAGATGACGACAAGCCGCGGGACAACAAGAAGAATTTCAAACCAATCCCACGATATGAGACCTACACCAAATTCAACACCAAGCGCGATGAAATAATCAAGGAGATCTTGAATTCGAAGTTAATCAAGCCACCACGAAAAGCTGGCAATTACCCAGATTCAAAAGGCACTGACCGATCAAAGTACTGCTCTTTCCACCAGAAGCACGGACACAATACCGATGACTGTGTCATCGCCAAAGACCTGTTGGAGCGATTAGCTCGGCAAGGTCATCTGGACAAATTCATCAGCGGCCACATGCAGCAGCGAGCACCTCCTCCAGGAGACCAAAGCTCGGCTACACAACATAACCGAGATAGAGACCGACCGAACAATAACCATCCTGAACTACCAACACGTACAATTAACTGTATTTCCGGAGGTTTTGCAGGTGGAGGAGCCACAAGTTCAGCAAGGAAAAGATCTTACCGAGCTATCCTTTCCATCAACGCCGATCAAAGTCAACAACAGTCACCGCCTACATCTCTACAGATAACATTCCATACAGCCAATCATGATAACAACGTAGCAAATCTGGATGATCCCGTCGTAATCTCCCTACAGCTCGGAGATCTCCTAATTAAAAAGGTGTTGCTCGACCCAGGCAGCAGCGCCGACGTTCTCTTTTACTCGACTTTCCAGAAAATGAAACTGAGCGATAACATCATCCGACCTTCCACTGGTGACTTGGTAGGATTCTCAGGTGAGCGAGTCCTGGTTATGGGCTCTGTGTGGTTACAAACCACACTCGGTAAGTTCCCTTCGTCAAAAACTTCAGACATTCAATACTTAGTTGTTGATTGCTTCAGTCCCTATAATATTATACTTGGCCGACCTTTCTTAAATAGGTTCGGCGCTATAGTATCTACAATTCATCTTTGCGTTAAGTTCTCTTTGCAGGACAACACAATTGCAACCATTCATAGTGATACTCGAGAGGGCAGGGAGTGCTACAACAATAGTCTCAAAAGACCTCACCGTAACACAAAAGCTCAGGTCCACAATATCGGCAACACGAACAACCAACACATGCTGGCCGACCTTGATCCTAGAGCAGGAACACTGGAAAGACCGACTCCAACAGAAGACCTAGACAAAATCTACTTCACAGAAAGCACGGATAAGTTCACATACGTCGGCTCAACATTATCTTCAGACGAAAAATCTTCATTCCGAGCATTCTTACAACAAAATGCCGACCTATTCGCGTGGATCCCAGCTGATATGCCAGGCATCGATCCATCCATCATATCACACAAGTTAGCACTAGATCCATCTATCCGACCTGTAGCATAGAAAAAGAGAAATCTCGGGCACGACCGAAAGCAAGCTTCCCTAGAAGAAACCAAGAAGCTCATCAACGCGGGTTTCATCCGAGAAATCAGATTCACAACATGGCTGGCAAACGTCGTCATGGTTAAAAAACATAACGGTAAATGGCGCATGTGTGTTGATTTCACCGATCTCAACAAAGCATGCCCCAAAGATTCCTACCCTTTGTCCTCTATTGATTGTTTAGTTGATAATGCCTCTGGTTTTGAAAAGCTCAGCTTCATGGATGCCTATTCTGGTTATAACCAGATCCAAATGCACCCATCCAACCAAAATAAGACGGCCTTTATTACTGAATATGGAAACTATTGTTATAAAGTCATGCCATTTGGCCTTAAGAATGCAGGTGCGACATATCAGCGTCTGATGGACAAAATCTTCGCCAAACAACTCGGCAGGAACATCGAATTCTACGTAGATGATATGGTCGCCAAGACAAAGATCGGTAATAACCACCTTGACGACCTCACAGAAATCTTCGGACAGCTAAGAAAATACAACATGCGGTTAAATCCCGAAAAGTGCGCATTTGGGGTTCAAAGTGGTAAATTCCTCGGCTTCATGCTCACTAGCCGAGGTATTGAAGCAAATCCTGAAAAATGCCGAGCTATTGTAGACATGACAAGCCCACAAACCATCAAGGAAGTCCAGCGGTTAACAGGGAGACTTGCTGCACTTTCTAGATTCTTACCTTGCCTAGCTTCTAAATCTTCATGTTTTTTCCAAACTTTAAAAACAAAAAAAGCTTTCTAATGGACTGATGAATGTGAACAGGCATTTACAACTTCAAAAGAAACTCTTTCAAAATCACCAATTTTACACACACCCCTACAAGGGGAGCCACTATTCTTATATTTGTCTGTCACTAACTGGGCTATAAGCTCTGCTCTTGTCGCAGAAAGGGAGAAGAAACAGTTCCCAATCTACTTCACCAGCAAGACCTTACAGAACACCGAGCTTCGTTACCCGAGCATTGAGAAGCTGGCACTCACGCTTGTCTTCTCAGCCAGAAGACTCCGACCATACTTTCAGAGCCATGAAATCCATGTTAGAACAGATCAACCTTTGCGACAAGTGCTCCAGAAGCCTGAACTGGCTGGCCGACTAGTCAAATGGTCGGTGAAACTATCGGAATTCGATATCAAGTACGAAGGCCGAGCATCCATCAAATCACAGTTTTTGGCCGACTTTATCGCCAAGTTCTCAGTACCGAATATAACTGAAGATTACATCGAATGGTCTTTATACGTCGACGGGTCCTCCAACCCACACGGGTGTGGTGCAGGAATTATACTTGATGATGGCCACGGCAACGTCATCGAACATTCCCTCAACTTCTCATTTAAGGCGAGCAACAATCAAAGTGAGTACGAGGCATTAATTGCCGGCCTAAGACTCGCTGCCGACCTTAACATCACCGAACTTAAGGTATACTGCGACTCCTTACTTGTCGTCCAACAAGTAAACAACCTATACCAAGTAAAGGACCCCTTGCTCTCTAAATACCTGGATGTCGTACACAATTTACTTTCAAAATTTACCAAATATGAAATACAGCACATACCAAGGGAGAGCAATGGCCGAGCTGACATTCTGTCTAAGCTCGCCAGTACTCAACCAAAAAGGTCATCGCTTTATCAGTCAACACTACTCAATCCAAGCGTTGAACTAAAATATGTCTTAAGTGTAACACAGGAAACAGATTGGAGATCCCCATTCATACAATATCTCCAGACAGGGGTCTTGCCAGGTGACGTCGAAAATGCTCGGCATTTCCGCCGACAAGCCTCCTTTTATACAATTTTTAATAATTGCCTATATAGACGGGGATTCTCCCGTCCATTACTCCAATGTCTTTGCAGATCAGAAGCCGAGCTTGCACTTGCTGAAGCACATGAAGGGATCTGTGGTACACACCTCGGAGCCCGAAGTCTGTATTCGAAAATCCTCAGAGCTGGATTATATTGGCCGACAATACGACAGGATTGCCAAGCAAAAGTTAAAAGCTGTAACAGCTGCCAAAAACACAGTTCGATTACACATCTCCCGGCTGAACCCCTACACTGCTCTGAGATTAGTTGGCCATTCAACCAATGGGGCATAGATATCCTCGGACCTTTCCCCACAGCAGCAGGTCAGGTTAAATTCCTTGTGGTAGCAATTGATTATTTCTCCAAATGGATAGAGGCACAACCTCTAGCCAAAATTACATCACAACAAATGCTTTCTTTTGTTTGGAAATATATTATTTATCGATTCGGCATTCCTCGGCACATTATCACCGATAATGGTCACTAGTTTGCCGATCAAAAATTTACATCTTTCTTGCAGAACTTGAAAATCAAACACCATTTCTCATCAGTAGAGCACCCACAAACAAACGGGCTAGCTGAAGCCGCAAATAAAGTAATATTACATGCTCTAAGAAAGAAGCTGGACGATGCAAAAAGCCTCTGGGCCGAGCTTATCCCAGAAATCCTATGGGGATACAATACAACAATACACTCAACCACAAAGGAGACACCTTCCCGCTTAGTCTACGGCTCAGACGCAATGATACCCGTGGAGATCTCCCAATCCTCACTACGCACAGAGTTGGCCGATCAAACTACACAAGACATGGCCAGGCAAACCGAACTTGATCTTATTGAAGAACTAAGGTCGTCCACAGCAATCAAACATTTAGCCATGCAGCAGCGCATTGCCCGAAGATATAACAAACAAACTCAACCAAGGTCTTTCCAAGTCCACGACCTCGTGCTCCGAAAAACAGAACAAGCTAGGAAACCACCAGCACATGGCAAACTAGCAGCTAATTGGGAAGGCCCTTACCGCGTCATAGAAGTAATCGGCAATGGAGCTTATCGACTACAAACACTAGAGGGTAAAGATCTCCCTAGCACTTGGAATGTATCTTCCCTAAAGTTATATTACAGCTAATACCAGGGACAGGCGAGTACTCTTTTTCCTACTGCCAAGATTTTTTCCACACGGGTTTTGCTTGGAGAGGTTTTAACGAGGCTAGCCTACCTGGGCCCTAGACATCAAGGGTTCTTTAATAAGTAGATCCCCAACTTTATCACATCAATATTTTTTCCATTTCATAATTTCCATTTCATTTTCATATACATATCATTTCCACCTATACTATCATTCCGACAAATCAGATACTATTAACATTGATCAAATAGGTCATTCAGAACCTAACAGTCAATCTGACTGCCGACCTTAAAACGGTATCCGATTAACTCGGAAGCAAACAGTCAATTCGACTGCCGACCTTAAAACGGTATCCGATTAACTCGGAAGCAAACAGTCAATACGACTTCCGACCTTAAAACAGAATCCGATTAACTCGGAATTAAACAGTCAATCCGACTGCCAACTTCAACTCAGAATCCGACAACACAGTCTATCCGATCTACTTCAGAAGTCGATCATTAAAAAACTAAATTTTTTTTACATACCCGATCTACATCGGAATTCGATCATTCACACAGAATTCCAATCCAAATTGGAAATCAATATTTCAAAACTTTCCCAAAATTTTCTAATTCTACTCAACACGCAATCATTCAAAATTTATCTAGCATACAAAACATTCGATTCTAATCGAAAGCCATATCATTTAGAATAATCGCCAATCAGAAACTACGCAAAATAAACCTATCAATATATATGTTTTCATCAAAGTCACATAACCAAAAATAAAATAAAACTGTTTCATACACAGTACAGTCAAAAGCTCACTATAGGAGCAAAGTAACCCACCAAAATACATGTTTTAACCAAACATACACACTAAATCAACTATTTTCATCCTCCTCCTCTTTAGCACCATCATCTTCAACCATAACCCCGTCATGAACAATCTTACCAGGGTCCATCTGATCAAGATCAACATTAGGAGCTAAGAACCTGGCTTGCAGAGAAGCTCTTTCGAAACCCTCAATGAAGGAGTCCAGGATCGCTGTCTCCTTACTCTTTTCTAAGCTTTTAAATTCTGCAGTCAACTCCACTACCCGAGTACCCATACTAGACAGATCCGCTTCCTTCTTTTTAACATCTTCAATCTCTTTGGCATAATTCTCCTTCATCAATTTTAAATCTTTCTCAACCCCAGCTAGTTTACTCTCCAATTCTGAAACCTTGGCAGCCTTCAGCCTCAATTGTTCCTCCAAATCCGGCTTTTGCTCGGCTACTTGACGATGTTTCTTCTCTCGGCTCCGCCCTAAACTAGCAAGCCTCAGACCAACAACCTTCAACAAACAAACACAGAATTAAATGAGATCACCCACAAGATTATCAACCACAACAAAACAAAAGGTAAAAGATTACCTGCATATACTGATCAACTGCCACATCCCCCACCTCTTCAGCCAAATTAACATCGGCAGGGGTTTGGCAAACTTCATCAGCAGTAATCATAAAAGGATAATCCTTTCCCCAGAGCGACGACCCCTCACTCCGCTCAACAAAACCATGCAACTTCTTCTGGTTATCACAAAACTTATGAACCTCCTCCATTGGAACAACATCTTTCTCATCATCAGAAACATCGGACAAATCAACCAGATCACCTTTTCTTTTCTTAGCAATAACTTTCCTCCTCCCTGGCCTTGGCTGATCAACCTCGCCAACGCCGACCTTGTCCGCCTTTGACGAAGATACTTCTTTCTCCAAACCTTTACTCTTCACCCGAGACCTCAAACTCGCCGCAGATAAACCAGGATATTTACCACCTGAAAAACAAGGAAAATATAAACCTACTCAAAAAACCTCAAATATGACACAACATCCACAATTCAAAATCTTACCCAGATAGTCTATCACAGCAGCCTTATTCTCCTCCCACTGCAGCAGATCATAAACAGAAATCAACTCTTTCCGATCAACCACTTCAGTTAAAAACTCAATTATGCACTCATCCTTTGGACTTATAGTCTCAGGCCCTAAAATATTTTGAGGCTCTGAACACCACCAGAGAGGAAATTTTCCCCCCAAATGCTCGTCCACATAGAATGGAAAATCATCCTCACAGCTACTGACCTTAAGGTACATTTCCTTAAAATTTTTAAAAGACGATTTGTACAGCTTGAACACAGCAAACCCCGGAGAACTGTTCAAATTCACCCAGCCACCCTTCCAAACACCCTTCGCCTGAAACAGTGAGAAAAACAACTCCACTGACGGTTTCTCCTCCAAATATTCCATAAGAATCTCAAATGCCCGCAGGAAGGCCCAACCATTGGGATGAAGCTGTGAGGGCGCACAGTTCAACTGCTTCAAAACTTTACACTCAAAATCACTAAAAGGAACTCTCACCCTTAGCTCCTCCAGAACACAACTATACATAAAGAAATACTCAAAACCCTCGCCTCTATGAAAAACCCTATCATCAACCGTACAAGGGAGCAGCTCCAACCGAACCCCAAAACTAACCCTAACAACCTTAGCCTTATCTATTTCATTCACAGCACCAACATCCAAAAATAGAGAAACACGATCCCTTACATCATCATTCACCCAGTCATAGGACCAGTCTACCTCCCCTTTCGATTCTTTTTCATAACCCATTTGAAAAACAGAAGCAGAGAAGAAGAAGACAACACGATTAAACAGAAAAACCAAATAGAACTAAGAGCACTCACCTCTTTTACTCATTTTTGGTTGAAAACGCTTGAGACAACACAAACCAGCAAACATGCAAACCTTCAGAATTCCTAACCTTTAATTCCCACACTTTAACCCAAAAATCTCGCTTCCACTTCCCATCAAATCAGTCACGTCAAACCCAATAAAGCCCACATTGAAAATACGCAAACTCATTAATGGCATCACTTAATTATTTTCTCTATCCTAATAATGAAAACCTATAGTCTCAGTAACTGTTCAATAAAGCACCTTGACCTGGAGGCTACAAGGTAGAAGCACACGCCGAACTGTTCAGTAGCCGACTCATACGCAGTTAAAAACTCAACCTGCTTCATTAAACATTTTTCCAGGCTAAGCTTGGGGGCTGTGGTCCGGCCATTACAAATCCTATGTCATAAATCAGCTTTATCACTCATAACTCACCATTATTCACATCTATTACCCAGATATTTGGCGTTATAAGTCGGCATTTTAGTCATTACTCGGCAATTTACGTCATTAATCGGCGTTACAGTTACTAATCAACAATCAATATCATTTATTAAAAAGTAACGTTACAAATCAGCTTAACGGACTGCTTCACAAAAGTGAAACGTCCAAACCCTTATTATTGCTCTTTAATACAGGCAATAAAGCAGGAACATAACCGATTTACACACTATCACCTATAAAAGGTATGATCTTCTATCCTAAAGACACATTGAATTTTCAATACTAACTTAAGTTTCGGAGTGCCTTTGCAGGTACACTCCCCCCTGTCTCTTGCTCAAAGCTCTATGCGACTGGACACCCTCTTGGAGTAAAGCTCGGACTATCATAAGGCTTGAAGGTCGGCACCGAAAGTCATAGCTCGGCGTCGACTCCCAGAGACTGAGCTCTCCCTCCAGGTATCCATACAAGAACAAATAGTTTTCAGGAAAAAAAAGGAAACAATAGTTTTGATAATGTTTTTTTTTTATTTTAAACATTTTGAAAAGGTAAAATTAAGAATAGTTAAAAGTTTTAAAATACATTTTTACAGACCTAACAATCATTTAGGTTTTCATATTATTTAGATTATGGGCTTTATATATTTTAATAAAATTATAAATAAACGTGCCGTAATATTTTTATATTTGATTCTAAGAAATTTTGGAAATAGTAAACATTTTAGAAATGATTTATAATTTGATCAAGTTTATTTTCAAAAGTATTTATCATAATATTATCATTCGTCATCTATTTAAAGTAAAAATATTATGATAAAAACAAATATTACAAAAATAAATAAGTTTTACAAAATTTTTGTTAAATATTTTTAATCTTTAATAATTCTAATAATTAAATTTATCACTAACATTTTATTCTATTAGACAAAATCACTCCGTTTTTACTTAGATTTTTTTGTTACAATTTATAAGAATTCTTTACTTAAAAATTCTACAAACTTTAAAGAATTTTGAGATTTTTTGGTCTTTTTTAAAAAATTTTAAGTGTAAAATTTATTATCCTAATTAATCACATTTGTTTTTTTAAATAACTATTCACACATAATTTTTTACACAATTAATATAAAAAAATATAATAATTATTTTCACTAAATATAATATTATGTGATTAGTAGCGCGGATTATTGCATAGAAATTAGATTCTTTTAAAAATATAATGAGATTGATATTTATCCGTCCATAAATCAGAGCAGCAACTTAGGTAGGCTTGTTACTTGTTATGGCACTCAGATATTTTTGCAATACAAAGATTTCAACATACCATCATCGTCATGGTTTTCCCAACACATGTTTTTGTCTCTGTTTCATTCATCATCATCATATATCTTCCTCTGTCTAAGATGCTAACTGTGACTGTGTAATTGATGCAGCGAAAGAAGCACTAGTGGAGTTGAGAAGCAGCATCGAAAACGTGAAGAGCCTCATTAGCAACACTTTGAAGCTTCCTTCCCTATCTTCTTCTTCTTCTTCTCCGCTTCAATCTCTTCAAAGAGGCAACTGGGTTAAGCTCATTTGTGGTGCAAGCTTTGAGGTTACTACTCTCTTATTGCTTCTTCACTTTCTCATGCTTGAATCATATCTAATCTAACACTCTCTTTGTGTGTATCTGTAGGATGTTGTTGATATCAGAAATCTCAGTCTGGTTTACACTCTTTCTGGAGGTAATCTATTCAATTCATTATTTTAATGTCTGACAATGAAATATTTGGAAGTTTAGGATTAGAAAGATTTAAACTAGTTAGATATTTATTAATGATTGGGTTAGTTGGCACAACTTTAACTATGAAAGATTTAAACTAAACAAAAATTGAGTTAGTTTCACAAAACTACTAAAACAGGTAGTTTGTAGGATATAATTCTAACCATGAAAGATTTCAACTAACTCCACATCCATCAAAGATTGGGTTAGTTTGACAAAATTACCTTAAACGGGTAGTTTGTTGGGTAATTTTGCCGAATGTTTTGATGGTTTCGTCTAACTAGCTCAAATTTTGATAGATATATTGTCAGTATTCAAATCTTTCATGATCAGAAATAAGTAATTTACTCTTTAATTTCTAATTTCTAAACAGATGCATCATCATGATTTGCCTTAGGGTTTTTGTTTTTCAAACTTAAATGTGACTTTTATTGAGATTGGAACTGTATGGGTGCAGTTGACTGCATTGACTGTGCTGCTGATGCATCAGTGGTTAGCGCTGTGAACGAAGGAATTTTAGCCGCAACAGAAATTGCAGGTCTTCAGAAAAAGCCTTGGGTTATGATCAGTGTCAATGATGATAAAGATCTTCATTTTCGCAAAGCCGGTAAGAAAGAGTCTTTGTTCTTTCTAGTTGTTGGTTCCATTATAATATTTCTGCATCAGCATAGTCCAACATAATTATCAATGACTTGATCCATTCAGTATTCAATTTTTCCAATAAATGAATGTTGCTAGTACTGGCTTCTATGCAGAATTTGATCCAGAAGACTGTCCAGCAAATTGTTCTCGCCCTTGCGAAATTGTGTGCCCTGCTAATGCAATATCATTCCGAGGGAAATCAGCATCTGGAACCTCATCTAATACGGAATTACCAAGAGTGCTAATGGTTTTTAACTTGATTTTACTTGGAAGTGATGTTTTTACAGACTATAATTTCATCTTTTCAAAAACATTTTCACACTTAAATTGTTCAATTGGCTTGGACGTGCAGGATGGAGTCATAACAGAACGCTGCTACGGTTGTGGCCGTTGCCTTCCGGTTTGCCCCTATGACAAAATAAGTGAGATATTGTCTTGCTAACTTTTGAGATTACAAGTTTTTAACTTCATCTATAATATTCTGATTTCCATGTGTCATGTGATAATTTTAAGAATATGAACTTACTGAATTGACCCAGGAGAGGTAACATATGTAAGAGATGCCGCGACAACTGCTGATCTCCTCAGGAGAAATGATGTTGATGCTATGGAGATACATACAAGTGGGAGGTAATTTTAGTTACCAAATTAATCATATCAAACAATATTTAATGGATGACATTAACTGATAGGGAAACATATTTTCACAAGAACTGAAGGGATGATTCTCAATTATCAGTTCTCAGTTTCTCATACACATGTAATGTGTTTGCTAAGCTTCTATTTCTATGGCTGTGGCATAACCATGTTTTACATAGATGGCTTTTCTTTTTTCTATTCAGACAATTTAGCTGATGAAGCATAGGAAAAAAAAAGTCGGTTTTCTGATGATTAGATATATGTTGTTCTTGTGATGCACGATTGATGAGTTTAAATTCACTTCCTCATGTTATTTGTCATGATATCACTTATCTAAAAAGTTTAAACTGATAGGAGGAATCTCTTTTGAGTTTGCATGAGTTTTTTTCAAGGCTTTCTTTCTCTTTCTATTGGCCTTATGCTGAAATTTTTTCTTTTGGGATCAGCAAGGATCGAATTCTAATCCTTTAAGTCATAAAAATTCTTGCGTAAATAGTTACATCTCTAACATTATCATGCGTTCTTTTTGCAGGCAGAGTGCACAATTCAAAGAGCTCTGGTGTGCTTTAGGGGATTCAGTAGAAAACTTAAAGTTAATAGCGGTAAGTGGTGCCTCCAACCTGTATGAGTGTGTTTGGAATCATAAATTATTAGAAAATATTTGATTTAAATAAAATCATTTCTATATTTTTTCATTCCAAACACACCCTATAGGTTATTTGCATTTGAGTAAAGAGATTAACATAAAAAAAATTATCCAGGTTAGCTTACCTAATGGTGGAGATTCAACAATACCCTCTATGAATGAGATGTCCTCCATTATGAAACCAAATCTTCAATGCTTCAACTTATGGCAGGTGTGCCTTTCTATGAGCTCAACAATCTCAACATTGTTAATGAGCCTTTTATGTCTCATTTTTTTTAACAAAACCATGTTTGCTATATACACGAATGAAGTTGGACGGCCGGCCGATGAGTGGAGACATCGGGAGTGGAGCAACCAAGGAAACAATCGCCTTTGCTATCGAATTGGCAAAAGCGAAAAACCGACCTCCCGGTTTGTATTCAATAATTCATACATATAAATACATGGTCCTTGAAAACCTTCAGTTTTGTAACAAAATCTCTGAACTTGCATGGTAGGTTTCCTTCAACTTGCTGGTGGCACTAATGCTCACACAATTGATGGATTGAGAAAAAAAGGACTATTTCAAACAACATCTATTGCAGTCGGTTCGTCTAATTCGCCAGACGCCTTAATCGGCGGTATAGCTTACGGAGGCTATGCACGCAAGGTAAGATGTTGTTTACTTTCCAATTCTTTGTTATCTTCCTTATGGATCCAACTTGTACATGGCAATTTATCAAATGATGATTGTATGTTTGCTTAGATTGTTGGTAGAGTATTGAGATCAATGCAATCTGAATATGGTGGAGCTGCTAGAATAGAGGATCATCCTCAACATCTTTTGATGGCTCTTAAGGAAGCACTTGCTTTAGTTGGACCTGTTAAATGTTTATGATCTCCATAACTTGTTCACAATCACAATCAGTGCTTGGTAGTTTATATTTGGAACTATAGCAGTACTAGTACAGCTATTTATTGGTCTTTATAGCTTGTTAAAAAGGATAAAAGAAATGTCATAAGAACGTAATAATAATGTTTAATTATTTTATTGGTTTTTATAATTTTATTAAAATTTTAATTAGGTCTTTATAGTTAAAAAAATTTATAACTGAATTTCTATACTAGATTATTTAAAACTTTCAATTAGGTCTTTATAGGTAATTTTTATTTTTTTTAGCAAGTTAGATATATTTTTTTAAGCACTATAACAAGATGAAAATTCACTTGGATTCACTTTCATGTGAAGTTATTAATTAAAAATTATTAGATAATAATCATTAAATTTAAAATATTGAAAAATAACCATTTTTATCTATCAATATTTAGAATATTGATAAAATTACTCACAGAAAAACAAAATTAAACTTATCCATGTCCTTACCCTATAATTCAAACCTTGATAGAATTGGAGAAAAATTCACGGTACTCCGAAATCATAATATAAATCGTTATCAAATCTGACAGTAAGAGAAAAAATTTAAAATCGAAAAATATAACCTTTAGCAATAGAAATACAAAATTCAGATGTCAATGTTTTTTTGTTGCATAAAAACAAAACAGATCAGATTGATGATTTAAGTTACAGTAAGAAAGTCATTCATCTTGAAAATATGATAAAATCGAAAGAAACAAAGTGAGTGAGAAAAAGGTAACCCACAAAAAATACTATTAACAGCAAAAATGTGAGAAATGAGATGAAAGAGTTAACATTATAAGGAGGTTCTCTCTATAAAATCAAGAAGAGAGGGTGGGGTTTAGGGTCTTTTGGTTATGGATGGAGAAAAACGAAGAGGTTGATACGACCAAGAAACGCAGTGTTTTATGTATCCATGGTGGTGTTGGTAAGATGCTGATGGTGTAAGATAAAAGACAAGATAATTTTGAGATTTTGATTAATTTTTTAAAAAAAGGCCAACAAAAATTTAAGAATTGAATTTTTTTTGGACACATAATTCATCTCTTATTTGGTGAGTAATTTTGTTGGCATTATGAATAATTATGAATAAAAATGAGTATTTTTCCTAAAATATTTGATTCATTCTTGCCTTGCCTTCAACTTCAAGTTCATTTTATTTTTTAATACACATGTTTTTCGGGGTTGTCTTTTTTATGTTTTCTTCTTCTGCCACCAGAAAATTTCCTCCGATGTAGATACAAAGTTTTCGGTAATTTGTTACATATCGGATGAAGAGAAAAAGATAACGAGAAATATGGGTATAAGATGTGTCACCACAAAAAAAAAAAAAAAAAAAAACGAGTATAAGATGGGATTTAATAAATTTAGTACCAAATTTAGGGAGCTAAATTGATTTTATCTCCTTTATATTGTGTCTACATAAAAGTTAATAATACATATAAGATTTTGGACAATGATGTTAACTTGGTAAAAAACAAAAGAATTATTTTGATTTATAATTTAAAAAAATATATTTTAATTTAAATTTTAAAGTATTATTATTCACTTTGTTTTTTTTTTAATGAAAAAAATGTATCAATATACTAATGTCATCGTCCACATGCTGACATGCACAAAACTAAGCTAATAATAATAAAGGTTGATATATAGTAAAAGTAAAATGGATGGAGACTGTTTTATTTGATAGAAAAAATATTGAGATTAATCTGTGTATTAATTTTTTTTGGCGATTAAAATGTTCACTTTTAAAATTTTTGGAGACTGATTTGGGTAATTACTCAACCAAAAAATAGACTAAGGACTGATTTGTCTGCCGAAGTAAAACTTTAGGCTGTGTTTGTTTATAGGACATTGAGACAGAGACACAAAATGGTGTTTGACAAAAGAGGCATAGACAGAGACATTGTGTCCAGAGACACTGAATTAGTGTATTTTGTATCCACCTGATAGGAAGGATACAAAGACACTAACAAGGGACACAACTTGTTTTTTATTTTTTCTTTTATTATTCTTGTTAATTTTTCATAATTATATTTTTCACTATTATATTTTTCGTCTTAAATTTTTTGAATGGAAAAAATGAGAATAAATTGGATTTTCATAATTTGTTCTAGTTTATTACCAAACAGAATATAAGAACACAAAATTGTGTCTCTGTTCTTTATGTCTTGTTCTTAGTGTCTTGTCTTATCCTGTTCTCAAAAACAAACGCAACCTTAGAGATTGATCTATGTATTAATTTTTCTCAAAGACTAAAATATCAACTTTTAAAATCTTTAGAAACAGATTTGAGTAATTACTCTCATTTTAATTGTTATTTCTATTATCGGTGCATAAACATTTCAAATAAAAAGTATGTTAACATATATGTGATAAAATTTACCTCCAAGTTGGTAAATTTTAAAAGTAGCTTATTAATTAAGATTCATTTTTAAAAGATTATTTTCTAAAAATTAAAAGAGTTATCACTACAAAAAAACGTTAAATACTGTTAGATTTATCATTGCGAGTTATCGTTGGTTTTACCGACGGATTTATGAGGGGTTTTGTTGTGAAATTCATTACGTCAAATTGTTACCGGCGGATTCACTTATCCGACAGTAAATTCATGGGTAATATTTGGAGGAAAAAGGTATAGAATAGGCGCAAACTTTTTTGTCAGATTTACCGTCGGATTGTTCCGTCGTTAACACATTTTAGTTAAACGTTGCGTTTAAATGACACGTAATGGGTTACCGTCCGATTTATCCGATAGTGAATCCGATGGTAAAGGTTGTAGAAGGCTTAGAGAAGGGGGTTGAATCTATGACCTTCTTTAACTTTAATAAAATAACCCTTTAAAACAAACTTTCAGTCTGAATCTGTTTGAACTCAGCAGCGGAAAATTTATGAAACAATTTCATTTTGTCTCATGAATATCAGAAAACAGAACAGAGAAGGGAAGAGAGAAGCTGACATCATCATGTATCCTGGTTCAGTTGTCTTGTGCAATGCAACTTGCATCTAGTCTCCACCACAACAGTGGTGAAATTTTCACTATAATTAAAGTATTACATACACCAATTCTACAGGATTGACACAATCTTTTTACTCTCAAGTTCTAACCTAACTTGACTTGGTTATGCTAATACCTAACTCTTCACTCTTAGTGCTTACCCAACTAAGAAAGGGGTACCTCACTGGTACAAGATACAAGACACAAAACCAACCTAAAAAAATCTGAAATCACTCTAGATTTTCACTCAAGTGTATCACTCAGCCTTTTATCACTCTTTGGCTTTTTCATAAGCTTTCTCATTAAGCCTTTTACCACTCAAGAAATTACAGAAAGATATACATTAAAAATAAAAATTACAATCTGTAAAACATGAAGGAGATTGATTGCTTCAACAGCCTCTATTGCTATGCGATGAACCATATTTGCTTGACTCTGATTTTGTTCCTCATTCTGGCGGAATGCTCCTTTGAAAGAAAGTACTATCCAAGTTGATGAACTCTCTCAGATAAGACTTCTCAGAACATGAACTTCAAACCTTGGTGTTCTCTCCTTAGCTTCAAAATAACAAAAAAAATTGTCTTTTGTATCTCATTGTATGTTGCTGAGTTGCTCTCTACCAAGTCAACTCCTCGAGCTTTGTGCTTCACCAACTTAGCCGTTCACTTTCTTCCATAAACCCCAAATTGAAATTTTGGAACAGAGCCCTTTTTCTTGACTAAAAGACTCAGAACAGCAAAGAAGAAAAGTTTTCAATGGCAATCCCACATTTGAACCCTTGAGATACTACTTGGTCCCCAAGAAACAATCTTGGCCTTTGATTCACAGCGTGTATCTCAGAAATCACTTTTTCCATATATCTCAAAATGAAGTAGCAGAAAGTTGGAGAAGGAGGGAAGAAAATAAGATGCATGTAAAAGGAAATAAATCGCCTTTAGCCTCTGACTTAGCTTGATATGATTTGATTTGGGTGATTAGACCTCCACCTTTTTGCTTAACCCTTCTCTTTCTTTCTTCTTCGATGATAGACTTAGGAACGAAACACTCTCTCTCTTCTCTGAGTTCTGTCCGAAATGAAAAAGGTGAATGTTGCCTTTGGAGGGATAAGCTTTGAGTGAGATCAATTCGGGCTTAGGTTGGCTTTAATTCATTTAGCCCGTTTGATTTCTTTGTTATTTTTATTTGGACTTTGTTTGAAAAGGTTGCCCATAATCACAGATTCAGTTTGTTCCACATTGGGCTGCTACTGTGTTTATTACTTAGTAGCCTGAATCACTTAATAAAAAATGATTAAATCTAATTGGGTAGTTAGCCCAATAAAATAATGTTTGTCATCATCAATCATGTTAGTTAATTTCTTAACTCAACAGATGGTAACCAGCTTTAAAATTGAGTGCGCGAACCCTCTCCCCCTTCATTTCGAAACCCCCACTCTCTCTCAAACCCTCTTCTCCGTTTCTCTCTCTACCCAACTCAGCCCCCTTCACTGCTGTTCCAGCCCCATCGTCGTCGGCCTCGCTCTCTCGCCGCTTCTTCGTTTCGCTCTCTATCCATCCCCTTCGCCGCCGCTCCAGTACCACCGCCGCTTGATGAGCGGATAATTTATACGCTTTTTGACATTGTTTTTAGTATGTTTTTAGTAGGATCTAGTTACTTTTAGGGATGTTTTCATTAGTTTTTATGTTAAATTCACATTTCTGGACTTTACTATGAGTTTGTGTGTTTTTCTGTGATTTCAGGTATTTTCTGGCTGAAATTGAGGGACTTGAGCAGAAATCAGATTCAGAGGTTGAAGAAGGACTGCTGATGCTGTTGGATTCTGACCTCCCTGCACTCAAAGTAGATTTTCTGGAGCTACAGAACTCGAAATGGCGCGCTTCCAATTGCGTTGGAAAGTAGACATCCAGGGCTTTCCAGCAATATATAATAGTCCATACTTTGGCCAAGAATTGACGACGTAAACTGGCGTTCAACGCCAGCCTTCTGCCCAAATCTGGCGTCCAGCGCCAGAAAAGGATCCAAAACCAGAGTTGAACGCCCAAACTGGCACAAAAACTGGCGTTCAACTCCACAAATGGCCTCTGCACGTGCAACACTTAAGCTCAGCCCAAGCACACACCAAGTGGGCCCCGGAAGTGGATTTATACATCAAATACTTACTCATGTAAACCCTAGTAGCTAGTTTATTATAAATAGGACCTCTTACTATTGTATTAGGCATCTTTGGATTACCTTATGATCCTTTGATCACATTTTAGGGGGCTGGCCATCTCGGCCATGCCTGGACCTTCACTTATGTATTTTCAACGGTAGAGTTTCTACACTCCATAGATTAAGGTGTGGAGCTCTGCTGTTCCTCAAAGATTAATGCAAAGTACTACTGTTTTCTATTCAATTCTTCTTATTTCACTTCTAAGATATCCATTCGCACCCAAGAACGTGATGAAGGTGATGATTATGTGTGACGCTCATCATCCTTCTCCCTTATGAACGCGTGCCTGACAAACACTTCTGTTCTACATGAATTAAGCTAGAATGAATATCTCTTAGATCTCCTAACCAGAATCTTCGTGGCGTAAGCTAGAATGATGGCGGCATTCAAGAGAATCCGGAAGGTCTAAACCTTGTCTGTGGTATTCTGAGTAGGATTCAATGATTGAATGACTGTGACGAGCTTCAAACTCGCGATTGTTGGGCGTTAGTGACAGACGCAAAAGGAGGGTGAATCCTATTCCAGCATGATCGAGAACCGACAGATGAATAGCCGTGCCGTGACAGGGTGCGTGAGCATATTATTCACTGAGAGGAGGGGATGTAGCCACTGACAACGGTGATGCCCTTGCATAAAGCCAGCCATGGAAAGGAGTAAGACTGATTGGATGAAGATGGCAGGAAAGCAGAGGTTCAGAGGAACGAAAAGCATCTCCATTCGCTTATCTGAAATTCCTACCAACGAATTACATAAGTATCTCTATCCCTATTTTATTATATAATATTCGAAAACACCATTATCACTTTATATCTGCCTGACTGAGATTTACAAGGTGACCATAGCTTGCTTCATACCAACAATCTCCGTGGGATTCGACCCTTACTCACGTAAGGTATTACTTGGACGACCCAGTGCACTTGCTGGTTAGTTGTATCGAAGTTGTGACAATTATGAATTAAGATCAAAGCACCAAGCTTTGGAGCCATTACCAGGGATTGTTCGAGCCTGGACATCACAATTTCGTGCACCAAGTTTTTGGCGCCGTTGCCGGGGATTGTTTGAGTTTGGACAACTGACGGCTCATCTTGTTGCTCAGATTGGGTAACTTTCTTTTCGTTTTCTTTTCAAAAATTTCTCAAAAATATTTTCAAAATTTTCTCATCTGTTTTCGAAAAAAATTTATATAAAAATGTTTTCAAAAATTTATTCAAAATTTTTAAGAATGAATTCTAGTGTTTCATGAAGCATGTCGAAGCCTGGCTGGCTGTAAAGTCATGTCTAAATTTATTTGGACTGAGGCTTGCAATTTGTTATCAAAGAGCAATATACTCTCGTGTTAAAGGCTGAAGCTTGGCTGGCCATTGGCCATGTCCAGTGTTTTGGACTGGAGCTTTCTTTGAAAGCTTGGCTGGCTAGTGAGCCATGTCTAATTCCTGGACTGAAGCTTTAGACTAAGAATGCAAGATTCCTGGAATTCATATTAAAAATTTTGGAATCCTTATTTTTCTTTTTCATATTAATTTTCGAAAAATACAAAAAAAATTTAGAAAATCATAAAAAAATAAAAAATATTTTTCTGTTTTTTGTTTGAGTCTTGAGTCACATTATAAGTTTGGTGTCACTTGCATATGCATCGTGCATTTTTTCGAAAATATCATGCATTCATAGTGTTCTTCATGATCTTCAAGTTGTTCTTGGTAAGTCTTCTTGTTTGATCTTGATGAATTTTTGTTTTGTGTCTTTTCATGTTTATCATATGCATTCTTGAATTCTTAGTGCGTAAGCATTAAAGAATTCTAAGTTTGGTGTCTTGCATGTTTTCTTTGCATTAAAAATTTTTCAAAAATATGTTCTTGATGTTCATCATGACATTCAAAGTGTTCTTGGTGTTCATCTTGACATTCATAGCATTCTTGCGTGCATTCATTGTTTTGATCTAAAAATTTCATGCATTGCATATTTTTCATGTTTTTCATAAAAATTTCAAAAAATCAAAAAAATATCTTTTCCTTTTTCTCTCATCAAATTCGAAAATTTGAGTTGACTTTTTTTAAAATTTTTAAAATCAAGTTGTTTCTTATGAGTCAAATCAAATTTTCAATTTGAAAATCTTATCTTTTTCAAAAATCAAATCTTTTTCAAAATTCTTAGTTATTTTCGAAAATTCCAAAAATATTTCTCAAAAATCTTTTTCTTATTTTTAGACCAAATTTTCGAAAATAACATAAACAATTAATGTTTTGATTCAAAAATTTCAAGTTTGTTACTTGCTTGTTAAGAAAGATTCAAACTTTAAGTTCTAGAATCATATCTTGTGATTTCTTATGAATCAAGTCATTAATTGAGATTTTAAAAATCAAATCTTTTTCAAAACTAATTTCTAAAATATCTTCTTATCTTATCTTTTTCAAAAATTTGATTTCAAAATATATTTTCTAACCTCCTAACTTCTTATCTTTTCAAAATTTGTTTCAACAAACTAACTAACTTTTTGTTTGTTTCTTAATTTTTTCAAAACTACCTAACTAACTCTCTCTCTCTAATTTTCGAAAATATCTTCCCTCTTTTTCAAAAATTTCTTTTTAATTAACTAATTATTCTTATTTTTTATTTTTGATTTAAAAAATTTTTTTTTCAAAAATTACTAACATTTTTCAAAAACCATTTTCGAAAATCACTAACTCTTTTTCAAAAAAATATTTTCAAAAATTCTCCCTCTCCCATCTCATTCTATTTATTCATTCATATCCTAACATCTCATCTCACATATCTAGCCTCCTCACAGTTGTGTTTCTTCCATTATATTACATTCTTTGTCTCCCCCTCTTCTTCTACTCACACAGGGATCCCTATACTGTGATATAAAGGATCTCTATTATTATTATTATTATTATTATTTTTCTGTGCCTTCTTCTTTGTCATATGAGCAGGAGCAAGGATAAGAACATTCTTGTGGAAGCAGATCCAGAACATGAAAGGACTCTGAAGAAAAAAAATTAAGAGAAGCTAAAATACAACAATCCAGAGATAACCTTTCAGAAATTTTCGAACAGGCAGAGGAGATGGCAGCCGAAAATAATAATAATGAAAGGAGGATGCTTGGTGACTTCACTGCACCTAATTCCAATTTACATGGAAGAAGCATCTCCATTCCTGCCATTGGAGCAAACAACTTTGAGCTGAAACCTCAGTTAGTTTCTCTGATGCAGCAGAACTGCAAGTTTCATGGACTTCCATCTGAAGATCCTTTTCAGTTCTTAACTGAATTCTTGCAGATATGTGATACTGTTAAGACTAATGGAGTAGATCCTAAAGTCTACAGGCTCATGCTTTTCCCTTTTGCTGTAAGAGACAGAGCTAGATTATGGTTGGATTCTCAACCCAAAGACAGCCTGAACTCTTGGGATAAGCTGGTCACGGCTTTCTTAGCCAAGTACTTTCCTCCTCAAAAGCTGAGCAAGCTTAGAGCTGATGTTCAAACCTTCAGACAGAAAGAAGGTGAATCCCTCTATGAAGCTTGGGAAAGATACAAACAGTTGACCAAAAAGTGTCCTTCTGACATGCTTTCAGAATGGACCATCCTAGATATATTCTATGATGGTTTATCTGAGCTATCAAAGATGTCACTGGACACTTCTGCAGGTGGATCCATTCACCTAAAGAAAACGCCTGCAGAAGCTCAAGAACTCATTGACATGGTTGCTAATAACCAGTTCATGTACACTTCTGAAAGGAATCCTGTGAGTAATGTGACGCCTATGAAGAAGGGAGTTCTTGAGGTTTATACTCTGAATGCCATATTGGCTCAGAATAAAATATTGACTCAGCAAGTCAATATGATTTCTCAGAGTCTGCATGGAATGCAAGCTGCATCCAACAGTACTCAAGAGGCATCTTCTGAAGAAGAAGCTTATGATCCTGAGAACCCTGCAATAGCAGAGGTAAATTACTTAGGTGAACCTTATGGAAACACTTATAAGTCAACATGGAGAAATCATCCAAATTTCTCATGGAAGGATCAAAAGCCCCAACAAGGCTTTAATAATGGTGGAAGAAACAGGTTTAGCAACAGCAAGCCTTTTCCATCATCAACTCAGCAACAGACAGAGAACTCTGAACAAAATGCTTCTAATTTAGCAAATCTAGTCTCTGATCTATCTAAGGCCACTGTAAGTTTCATGAATGAAACAAGGTCTTCCATTAGAAGTTTGGAAGCACAAGTGGGCCAGCTGAGTAAAAGGATCACTGAAATCCCTCCTAGTACTCTCCCAAGTAATACAGAAGAGAACCCAAAAGGAGAGTGCAAGGCCATTGACATAAGTGCCATGGCCGAACCTGTGAGGAGAGGAGAGGACGTGAATCCCAAGGAGGAAGACCTCCTGGGACGTCCAGTGACCAATAAGGAGCTTCCCTCTGAGGAACCAAAGGACTCTGAGGCTCATCTAGAGACCATAGAGATTCCATTGAACCTCCTTATACCCTTCACGAGCTCTGATGAGTATTCCTCTTCTGAAGAGAATGAGGATGTCACTGAAGAGCAAACTGCCAAGTTTCTTGGTGCAATCATGAAGCTGAATGCCAAATTATTTGGCATTGATGCTTGGGAAGTTGAACCTCCCTTGTTCATCAATGAACTAAGTGATCTGGATTAACTGACATTGCCTCAGAAGAGACAGGATCCTGGAAAGTTCATAATACCCTGTACCATAGGCACCATGATCTTTAAGGCTCTGTGTGACCTTGGTTCAGGAATAAACCTCATGCCCCTCTCTGTAATAGAGAAACTGGGAATCTATGGGGTGCAAGCTGCTAAAATCTCATTAGAGATGGCAGACAGCTCAAGAAAACAGGCCTATGGACAAGTAGAGAACGTGTTAGTAAAGGTTGAAGGCCTTTACATCCCTGCTGATTTCATAGTCCTGGATACTGGAAAGGAAGAGGATGAATCCATCATCCTAGGAAGACCTTTCCTAGCCACAGCAAGAGCTGTGATTGATGCTGACAGAGGTGAAATATTCCTTCAATGGAATGAGAACTCCCTTGTGTTTAAAACTCAAGGATCTCCCTCTGCAACCATGGAGAGGAAGCAGAAAAAGCTTCTCTCAAAGCAGAGTCAACCAGAGCCCCCACAGTCAAACTCTAAGTTTGGTGTTGGAAGGCCACAACCAAACTCTAAGTTTGGTGTTGAACTCCCATATCCAAACTCTAAGTTTGGTGTTGGAGAGTCTCAACAAAGCTCTGCACATCTGTGAGGCTCCATGAGAGCCCACTGTCAAGCTATTGACATTAAAGAAGCGCTTGTTGGGAGGCAACCCAATGTTTATCTAATTCTTATTATTATTATTTTTCATGTTTTCTTAGGTTCATGATCAAGTGGAGTCACAAAATAAAAATAAAAATAAAAAACGGAATCAAAAATAGCAGAAGAAAAATCACACCCTGGAGGAGCATCTGCCTGGCGTTCAAACGCCAGAACATAGCATGGTTCTGGCGCTGAACGCCCAAAATGGCAACATCCTGGCGCTGAACGCCCAGAACAAGCATGGTTCTGGCGTTCAACGCCAGAAATGGCAGCAAATGGGCGTTGAACGCCCAAAATGGGCACCAACCTGGCGCTGAACGCCCAGTGTTGTGTGCAAAGGCATTTTGCATGCCTAAATTGGTGCAGGGATGTAAATGCCTTGACACCCCAAGATCTGTGGACCCCACAGGATCCCCACCTACCTTCACTCACTCTCTTCTCTCTTCTCAATCATCCTCTATTCCCAATAAACACTCATCCCTTCTGTCTTCCATTTACCACTCACACCCATACACCCACTTACCTTCAAAAATTCAACATCTCTTCCCCACCCAATCCCACCCATATGGCCGAATACACACAGCCATCCATCTCCTCCATATCCTCTTCTTCTTTTATTCCTTCTTCTTTTGCTCGAGGGCGAGCAACATTCTAAGTTTGGTGTGGTAAAAGCATAGCTTTTTTGTTTTTTTTTTCCATAACCATTGATGGCACCTAAGGCCAGAGAAACCTCTAGAAAGAGGAAAGGGAAGACAAAAGCTTCCATCAAGGGTCTATAGCTCAGTGGTAGAACATTTGACTGCAAATCAAGAGATCCCTGAGATACCTCAGGGGATACATTTTCTTCCACACAATTATTGGAAGCAACTAAGGGTGGAACATCAAGAGCACTCCATCATCCTTCATGAAATCAGAGAAAATCTAAAAGCAATGAAGGAGGAGCAGCAAAGACAAGGAAGAGACATAGAAGAGCTCAAGGACATCACTAAGGTGGACTCATTCCTTGTTCTTACTTTCTCTGTTTTTTATTTTCTATGTTATATGCTTATCTATGTTTGTGTCTTCATTACATGATCATTAGTAGTTAGTAACTATGTCCTAAAGTTATAAATGTCCTATGAATCCATCACCTCTCTTAAATAAAAAATGTTTTAATTCAAAAGAACAAGAAGTACATGAGTTTCGAATTTATCCTTGAACTTAGTTTAATTATATTGATGTGGTGACAATGCTTCTTGTTTTCTGAATGTATGCTTGAACAGTGCATATGTCTTTTGAAGTTGTTGTTTAAGAATGTTAAATATGTTGGCTCTTGAAAGAATGATGACTAGGAGACATGTTATTTGATAATCTGAAAAATCATAAAAATGATTCTTGAAGCAAGAAAAAGCAGCAAAGAACAAAGCTTGCAGAAAAAAAATAGAAAAAAAAATAGGCGAAAAAAAAAATAGAAAGAAAAAGAAAAAGCAAGCAGAAAAAGCCAAAAGCTCTTAAAACCAAGAGGCAAGAGCAAAAAGCCAATAACCCTTAAAACCAAAAGGCAAGGGCAAATAAAAAGGATCCCAAGGCTTTGAGCATCAGTGGATAGGAGGGCCTAAAGGAATAAAATCCTGGTCTAAGCGGCTAAACCAAGTTGTCCCTAACCATGTGCTTGTGGCGTGTAGGTGTCAAGTGAAAACTTGAGACTGAGCGGTTAAAGTCAAGGTCCAAAGCAAAAAAAAAAAAAAAAAGAGTGTGCTTAAGAACCCTGGACACCTCTAATTGGGGACTTTAGCAAAGCTGAGTCACAATCTGAAAGGGTTCACCCAATTATGTGTCTGTGGCATTTATGTATCCGGTGGTAATACTGGAAAACAAAGTGCTTAGGGCCACGGCCAGGACTCATAAAGAAGCTGTGTTCAAGAATCATCATACTGAACTAGGAGGGTCAATAACACTATTCGAACTCTGAGTTCCTATAGATGCCAATCATTCTAAACCTCAATGGATAAAGTGAGATGCCAAAACTATTCAAGAGGCAAAAAAGCTATAAGTCCCGCTCATATGATTGAAACTATGTTTCATTGATAGTTTGGAATTTATAGTATATTCTCTTCTTTTTATCCTATTTGATTTTCAGTTGCTTGGGGACAAGCAACAATTTAAGTTTGGTGTTGTGATGAGCGGATAATTTATACGCTTTTTGACATTGTTTTTAGTATGTTTTTAGTAGGATCTAGTTACTTTTAGGGATGTTTTCCTTAGTTTTTATGTTAAATTCACATTTCTGGACTTTACTATGAGTTTGTGTGTTTTTCTGTGATTTCAGGTATTTTCTGGCTGAAATTGAGGGACTTGAGCAGAAATCAGATTCAGAGGTTGAAGAAGGACTGCTGATGCTGTTGGATTCTGACCTCCCTGCACTCAAAGTAGATTTTCTGGAGCTACAGAACTCGAAATGGCGCGCTTCCAATTGCGTTGGAAAGTAGACATCCAGGGCTTTCCAGCAATATATAATAGTCCATACTTTGGCTAAGAATTGACGACGTAAACTGGCGTTCAACGCCAGCCTTCTGCCCAAATCTGGCGTCCAGCGCCAGAAAAGGATCCAAAACCAGAGTTGAACGCCCAAACTGGCACAAAAACTGGCGTTCAACTCCACAAATGGCCTCTGCACGTGCAACACTTCAGCTCAGCCCAAACACACACCAAGTGGGCCCCGGAAGTGGATTTATACATCAAATACTTACTCATGTAAACCCTAGTAGCTAGTTTATTATAAATAGGACCTCTTACTATTGTATTAGGCATCTTTGGATTACCTTATGATCCTTTGATCACGTTTTAAGGGGCTGGCCATCTCGGCCATGCCTGGACCTTCACTTATGTATTTTCAACGGTAGAGTTTCTACACTCCATAGATTAAGGTGTGGAGCTCTGCTGTTCCTCAAAGATTAATGCAAAGTACTACTGTTTTCTATTCAATTCTTCTTATTTCACTTCTAAGATATCCATTCGCACCCAAGAACGTGATGAAGGTGATGATTATGTGTGACGCTCATCATCCTTCTCCCTTATGAATGCGTGCCTGACAAACACTTCTGTTCTACATGAATTAAGCTAGAATGAATATCTCTTAGATCTCCTAACCAGAATCTTCGTGGCGTAAGCTAGAATGATGGCAGCATTCAAGAGAATCCGGAAGGTCTAAACCTTGTCTGTGGTATTCTGAGTAGGATTCAATTATTGAATGACTGTGACGAGCTTCAAACTCGCGATTGTTGGGCGTTAGTGACAGACGCAAAAGGAGGGTGAATCCTATTCCAGCATGATCGAGAACCGACAGATGAATAGCCGTGCCGTGACAGGGTGCGTGAGCATATTATTCACTGAGAGGAGGGGATGTAGCCACTGACAACGGTGATGCCCTTGCATAAAGCCAGCCATGGAAAGGAGTAAGACTGATTGGATGAAGATGGCAGGAAAGCAGAGGTTCAGAGGAACGAAAAGCATCTCCATTCGCTTATCTGAAATTCCTACCAACGAATTACATAAGTATCTCTATCCCTATTTTATTATATAATATTCGAAAACACCATTATCACTTTATATCTGCCTGACTGAGATTTACAAGGTGACCATAGCTTGCTTCATACCAACAATCTCCGTGGGATTCGACCGTTACTCACGTAAGGTATTACTTGGACGACCCAGTGCACTTGCTGGTTAGTTGTATCGAAGTTGTGACAATTATGAATTAAGATCAAAGCACCAAGCTTTGGGGCCATTACCAGGGATTGTTCGAGCCTGGACATCACAATTTCGTGCACCACCGCTCCAGATTCAAGTACATCCTCACTCTCCATCTCCATGACATCTATTTTAAAATTAGAAACATAATTTCTTTATTTGTTAGTGTGTTACTTGTTAGTTTGTTATTCTATTAGTGTTAGAAATTTGATTAGTGAGGGTTGTGGCTGTTGAATGATTCTGAGTTAGTTGGAGTGTTATACATTTTTTTTAAGAATTAGGATGTCTAAGAATGTTAGTTCAGGAATCATGCTTAGTTTGTATGTTTGTGTGTGTTAATTGTTATATTAGAATATTAGAACATACAATGCATAATTATAATTTATGATTTAGGATCATGTTAATTTTTTGTCATTTTAATTTAGGATTAAGTTAATTTAGGATTTGTGTCTTAGTTATCATATAATAATTTAGGATTTATTCTTACTTTTTTATTATTATTTGTGTTTTGTTTTCATTTGTTTTTGTTATATTGAAAAATCATGGTCTATGAGAAAAAAATTTTATTTAATTTTTGGCATAAATTCTATTTGTTTGTTTGGTGGGTGGATTAGAATTTCAACCCTTATATGTTGGTTTGGATGGAACCCTTGAAGGGTAAAGAAATCCGAATTTTAGGAAAGACTTTGTCGAAATTTTTATAAGATTTTGAGTGAAATTGAAAAATTAAAATTATGTTTTCGAAAGCTTAAGAATTATATTTAGAGTTGATAGATATTTGTATTAATTATGACATGAATTGGTTCCTCTTTAAAATTTTTATTTTAAGTGTTTTGGGTTATGTCCATGTATAATTTTCTGGGCAAATCACCATAATAAACCAAGGAGAACAAAAATTTACACAAATTCGCCAAACCAGATTCTGATTCAAGAATCCACCAAATCACGTTTCTATGTAGTTCGAAACAGTGCAATTCGAACTCCAAATTCATATAATTCGAATAATGTTGATTCGAACTACGTTGACATGCACACATCCATGTAATTCGAATCCACCTAATAGTGATTCGAATCAGAGTGATTCGAATTACTCCCTAGCACGCAATCCTAAATAATTCGAATTTGACTGATTCGAATTATTCATGGTATAATTTGAATTATGCTGTTAAAAAATTAATAATTTATTAAAAAAATTAATAATTTAAAAATTAAAAAAATATATATTTTATTTTATACATTAAAAAAAGTTAACAAAATATTTAATTACGAGACTTCTTTAAAATATTAATGAGCTATCAATTCGAATTCCATACAATACTATTTTGTCCATTTTTAATAGCTCATGAATATTTTTTAACAAATTTTTTTAATAAATTTATTTAAATTATACTACAAAAAAATTTTATTCTATACAAAATAATTTTAAAAAAATGGCTTAAAAAATATTAGGAGTATTATAAAAATTTGTAATGTTCTAATGACTTAGGAAAATACATGCATGTACTCAAATTTTAAATAAAATACTCTACATAGTCAATTTTAATTTAGAAATTAAAAAAAATATTTTAATCCATACAAAATAATTAAAAAATATATTTTATTCTATACAAAATAATTTTTAAAAAAAATGGCTTAAAAGATGTTATGAGTACTATAAAAGTTTGTAATATTCTAGTGATTTAGGTAAATACATGATAAAAGTATATTTTCTTTAATTTCTAAATTATTATTGATTATGTAGAGTATTTCTTTAATGTCCTAAGTCATTAGGACATTACAAATTTTTATAGTACTCCTAACATATTTTAAGCCTTTTTTAAATTATTTTTCATAGAATAAAATATTTTTTGTGGTATAATTTAAATAAATTTATTAAAAAATTTGTAATGTCCTAATGACTTAGGACATTAAAGAAATACTCTACATAGTCAATAATAATTTAGAAATAAAAGAAAATATATTTTTATTATGTATTTACCTAAATTACTAGAATATTACAAACTTTTATAGTATTTATAACATCTTTTAAGCTATTTTTTTAAATTATTTTGTATAGAATAAAATATATTTTTAATTGTTTTGTATGGAATAAAATATATTTTTTTTAATTTCTAAATTAAAATTGACTATGTAGAGTATTTTATTTAAAATTTGAGTACATGCATGTATTTACCTAAGTCATTAGAACATTACAAGTTTTTATAGTACTCATAATATTTTTTAAGCTATTTTTTTTTAAATTATTTTGCATTGAATAAAATATTTTTTGTAGTATAATTTAAATAAATTTATTAAAAAATTTTGTTAAAAAATATTCATGAGCTATTAAAAATGGACAAAAGAGTATTGTATGGAATTTGAATTGATAGCTCATTAATATTTTAAAGAAGCCTCGTAATTAAATATTTTGTTAGCTTTTTTTTAATGTATGAAATAAAATATATATTTTCTAATTTTTAAATTATTAATTTTTTTAATAAATTATTAATTTTTTAACAGCATAATTCAAATTATACCATGAATAATTTGAATCAGTCAAATTCGAATTACTTAGGATTGCGTGCTAGGGAGTAATTTGAATCACTCTGATTCGAATTACTATTAGTATGTAATTCGAATCAGATGGATTCGAATGATATGAATTTGGAGTTCGAATTGCACTGTTTTGAACTACATAGAAACGTGCTTTATTGGATTCTTGGATTAGAATCTAGTTTGGCGGATTTGAGTAAATTTTTTTTCTCTTTGGTTTATTATGGTGATTTGCCCTAATTTTCTTTCTTGAGTTTCTTCCTATAATGATAAAATTGCAATATAATCTTGAATACTGAATTATTTGTACTTAACTTTGACTTCCTAACTTATAATTAAAATAATTATTGTTATTCATACATTTTTTTTCATATTTGTTATAATTATTTGTTATTTCTTGAGTTTCTTCTTATGTTATTATTTATTGGTGTTTGTTATGTTATTAATATGTTTACTGTATTGAGTGTATTAATATGTTTAGAATTGGTGAATTTAATTGTGTTTGGATTAGTGTTGCTAAAACTTTTTTTCCCCTCGCCTTGTTAGTTGAAGCTTTTATTTCAGAGGAGTAAGCTTGTATATGTTGTTCATTGATTAACTATAACGTATTACTAGTAATTATGTGATTATTATTTATTGGAAATCTTTGTTGAACAGTTATTAATGAATAAAAACAAAATTTACTAGCTTACATCCGATAAAATTGGGAACGTCTTTATGTCGTAAAGGCTCAATATTCAATAGACAATAAAGGAAAACCGATCAGTAATACCTTACTTTTGGTACGATCATCACGTGCTAGAATTTGGGTCGTTACAAAAATCAAGAAATTTAAACATTAAAATATATATTTTTTCTAACCTTGCTTGAAAAAATTGCATCGAAATTAAATTTCCAAAATATTTTTTGAGAATACATATATAATATTGGAGATTTTTTTCGCGTTTTTAAACTGTTTGAGGGAATTCTTCTCGATAACATCTCAGTGAATTAACATCAACGACAAAATTTTTTGGGTGTATTTTTTGTGGTTTACCGTTAGTTAAATATAGGGTTTAAAGTATAACATGTTTCAACTTTTTAATTTGACCCATTAAGGGAACTTAGTATATACACGTAGAAGACAATAAGGATGACTTAATTAAGAATAAGTTAAAATACGTTTTTTGTCCTTTTAGATAGTTAAAAGTGTTAAAAATATTGCTAAATTTTGTTTCGTTTCAATTTTGTTCCTAAAGTGTTTGATTTGCATCAAATATACCATTGACGACTAACTTATCAAAAAATTATTATGAATTTAGATATAATTTCACAAGAACAACCTTAAATACAATGAAATTAGACACAGAAATCTTGCAATATTGCTAGATTAGTCCTAAACTTTTTTAAAATTTAGCTATCAAAAGTATATTTAATACGAATCGAACAACCTTAAACAGAAACAAATCATACATATGTATCATTCATTATTGTTATATATATTAGTCCAAAACTTTTGGCAATTAGATACCACGGGTACATTTGATGCAAAATTGAAAACTTCAATAACAACATTGAAACAAAATAGAAGTTACGGATATTTTTTAAAGATTTAACAAAATTTAAGGATAAAAGATATGTTTTACCGTTATAAACAAATCATGTAAAGATTAGTATAAAAAGTTAATAAAAACACATTATGTCACTTGCTCTGATGAATAAAAGATAAAAAAAAATACAGATTCAAATAAAATAAATAATTTAATAACCAAGAATCCAATACTATAAAAATATATGAATATTATAATTAAAAGTTTTCACATAAAGAAAAATAAATAATACCGCGAGATATAATATAACGTTCCTTCCAACAAAATACCTTACTTAAGTCATGGTATTTTTACTAGAAAGAACATTATGTAACATTTTTTAATAATAACTACTTAATATTGAGCCTTTATGTCGATATCGCATTCCAGTTTTAAGAAAACTCCAAAAATTTTTGTTTTTATTTATTAAAATCATATATCAAAGATCTCAAAGTAATAATAATCACATAAATACTAATAATAATAAATGTTTATACACAAGAAATCAAATGAAATTTAGATACAACACCTACCCCTTTGTATAAAATAAAATGTTAAACAACAAGAGTTAGGAGACTCTGTGAAAGCAACTTAACTCATAAACAATTTCCACTCTTCGCCCACAGCTTCATACTGAGTTTTCGAACCTGTATCACTGAAAGGGTGAAAAATTTTGGGGTAAGAACTAAACCACAAATTCTCAGTAGGGAATGTGAATGCCGTAAAAATAAGAAAATAAAATACAAATAAATAACTTATAATTTAAAATAAGTATTTTTATTATATCTTAAAAAAAAAGATGACCATTCCAATATTACATGGATCTCCTTCATTAACTGATGTCACAAATTATACTTAGCACTTAAAGATAGGATAATCTAAAATATTAATGGATAACCAAGTTGCATTGGCAGCATCAAGCTTCACTTGAAAGTTGATCTTGACATATCCTGACTGAAATAAAATTAAAACCTCTCAGTGTTGAAAATATGATGGATAGATAGCCATAAACCTTTAACGGCAATTAAAAGACAAAGAAAAAAAAAATCTCCACCTGCTATTAAGTGAAACAACATAGCTATTTAAGGCCAATGCACATGAAGCAGACTGCAAAAATGACCAATATAATTATATTATTGCAGATATTGTTTAAAATTGAGGATTGAAAATTTAGTTAATATATCTTTTTAATGATAATGAATAGTATTAGCTCCAATTACAAGAACACCACCTATTGGTGAGGGAACTGCTAGAAGCTTGTAGGCATTATTATGGGGGAGATTCTGACATGTAAAAACTGAAGGATTACCATGTGTTCATAACACGCAGTGGAAGAAAAGAAAATAATCCTAAAGATCTATTTTGTGCTTAAACTTTATTCCAATAATATATAGATCAAATCTAAATACTTTTGGACGCTTTAGTAAAAACTTTAGTCTTCGATTGTACAAAGACTTTATAAGTATCCACACCGAGACCAACCTTTGCTGTCAACTCCTTCACTAATGGACATTTGATCAAAATTGAGAAACTTTTGTAACTCTTTGCATACCATAAAATTTTTCTTTAAGAATTAGGCTCACATACGTTTATGTGTATAGAGGTAAAGGAATAAAACTCTTGTGTTTTATTTTTTCTATTTCCTTTACTCTTGACATACATATATTATATATACAGTATGAGATTTGTTACTGATTTTAAATTGAATCTCAATTCAAATTTAAATCATATCTTATTATTTTAAATTTGAATATTTCAAATCTATGAATTATATCATAACTTAATTTAAAACAGAATCAGTTAGAATCTCATCCAAATTTAGAAATAGAATAACTAATTATTCTCAAATCTCATTTAATATTCTCAATTATCATACTATTATTATATTCTTAGTGCTAGCAAAGAATACAATAATATTTCATTTAAATTAATATAATTATTTATTTGATCAAATCAAAATAATAATTGAATAATTCTATAGCAAAGATTAGAATACTTGTTAATGTGTGACCCATAGGTTCAATTCTAAGCAGGTAGTAAATTAGTCATACTAAATTTATTAATCAAGGTTGGCATCTAGCAACACTCCTTAATGACCCGATAGTATGAAGTAATATATTTTTACTAAGAACCCGAGAAGAACAAAGTATAATTCATTCCATCTCTCCAGCTCTTGGTTAACCCTTATAGTATGGTTTAATTGTCAAACTCTAACTTGTTACCATTATTATAATGAACTGTGAATGACTTAAGAAACTCATTTCTTCATTCATTCAATCCCCTTGGCCAAGGTTTTATTCATCTCAGTCATTATAATCATAAAACTCAAACTCTTTATCGAGAGTTGACGGATTCCTTATTGACTAATCATTAATTCAACAAGTATTTAAATCATACCCAATATCTATTCAACTAGCACCCTAGGGTATTAGGTGTCTGGAATCAAAGTATAATAAATATATTGTTAATTACTATGATAATCGTAGGTCAAAGAAAACTCTATTACCATATTCATTTTGAGAATATCCTATTGACAAATATCCAGTAATTATAACCATTAGGAATTCTCAAAGTGAGTCAGTTCAATAGTCATATTTCTATATGCACCATCTATATATATAATTCAATAAATAAGATCTATTAGTCTTCAACCAATGAAGACCATTATATATATTTTGATATTTTTGGATTATAATATTCTTTTAATAATCCTATGACCAAGAATAATTTAGATTAAATAATAAAAGATTTATCTCTCAATATTATGATCACTATCACAATGATAAATCACTAAATTTAATCAAGGACCTTATTATATTAATATTTTAATATAATAACAATACCAAATTATTTGACACATGATTGATTGGATTGTGGTCATACTACTTATTCTCAATAAAAACACAATTTGAAGAAAATAATTATATCTTTAAAAGAGGAGGAAAATTCAGCAGAAACAAACAGATGCTTGACTCTGGAATCTCCAAGCAAAATATCATTCGAAAATATATAAAACAGAAGGATTTCACTGTGCTTAACAACTTACACTCAAGGCGTAAGTTGTGGAGAAAAAGATGCATAATTCAATAGACTACTCTTGTGTCATTCTATTTATCTACCATTCAATAGTAAGCAAAACCAATGACTAGCAGAATAAAAATAGTTAAGACTAAATATATATAAATGAGTAGTTTTTTATCTATTGCTAAGAAACTATTCTGTCAATAAATATACCTAAATATATATAAATGTATAAAATAAAGAGAGAGAGCAAGGATGATGAATGCTAAATATAATAGAACATGGTATAGCAGGAAAAATGTATTCCCCAACTACGAGAAACCAAGCTTCAACAGTAAGTATATTAAATTTATGAAGTTGACAGGTAATAATTGGAAACTAGATGGTAGTTTTTCCATTTTCAAACTTCAAACAAGACTAACATAGTAGTATCCTTCATAGAACACAAAGAGTACATACATTTCCCGTCTCACTTGGATTAGTGCTCTCAGATAAGAATTTATGCGTTTGCTGAATTACACTGCATATTGCACAATTAGTTTTATCAAAGCAAACTTAGTAAACAGATTATTTTGAAAAAAAAATCACATTGAAGAACTCAAGCTGACAATAATGATATCTTGGAAAACATATAGTTTAATAGTCCAATAGAGAAAACCCCAATGGGCATAAGCAGTTAAGCACAAGTTATTTCAACTGGAAGTGATTAGGTGCATTATTGTTAAGTGAATAGTGATCAATTGTTCAGCAGTGTTAATAGATCATGTCAAAAGCAAGGAATCGGCATACCTTGATAAACAATAGGCAAAGGTCAGAACAGTTGACAATGATCTTACAAAATGCAGAAGCCGTTCCTTAATAACCTAGCTAGTTTTTGTAGGTAGAATTACTGGTTCCAATGCTCTGAAATTAAATAAATATTCACTATGCAGAAAATTGATGCATATAGAAAGATATAATAAAGTATTCATCTTCTGATAAATTTTAATGTGCCATAACAACGAAACCTACAAAAGAGTATTGCTCCAGTCCATAAAAGTAATGGCCGAAGGTAAGAAGTTACTATATAATGTGTTTTGCTTTTCTTCCAACTATTATCACTCCTCTGCAAAATAAAGTAAGCGAATTAGACTTGCATATACTAATAGCTCTGAATCAGTTAAGATAAATATGAAGAATAGAATAACTGCAGTGTAACCTAGAAAAGCAATTTCCTTATCTGACATGCTAATGGACCAACACCCCATGTGCAAAATTATAATGGCAACTGAAGCATCAACTTAATATTACAGGATTACTATGTATCTGATTAATAGACCTGCAGAAAAGAAGGGGAAAAATTGTAATTGCATACCAACACCAAAAGAATAAGCTAATAAAAGAGAACTCAAATGCATACACTTACTAGGCTAAAAACCACAAAATTTGTTGTTTAATCAATAACACATGATCCATATGTGTTGAAAATGAGTTCCCCTGAATAGATATTCTTCAGCTATGTAATTTCATTCAATAAAACTAAAAGAAGAGGTTACAAGACACAAGAAAATGGTCAAATTTCAATGTAAATTGCATCAATCAATAATGTGGAAGAAAAAAAGATTAGAAATGAACACAAAATAGATTGTTTATCATTGAAGAATATGAAATGATCTCTTTCTATCACTATGATAGCTGTAAAGTGCTGTGTCCCATTCGTTACACAGTTTTAGGCATTTGCTTTGATTAAAGCAATCTCAGAAAACGAAAGATCGAATCAAAAACAAAACAATTGCATGCTAAATTAAGAGTGCATGAGAACTCGTGAATGCTTACCCTATCTCACCAAATAAGCTCTGCAAAATTAACATAACAAATCATCAATACCATTATCAAATGCAAAACAAAACAACGAAGGAAGAAATGCGAAGAATAACTGCTGACAAGATAGAAGAAAGCCGAAATTGATGAATCAAAACTAGTATTAACTGAATTAAATTTCTATTATAGACAACTATAGCCACCATTCCATGAAATTGAAAAGAGGAATTACAAACTGGTCAGAGATTACGAACAACATATATCTTGCTGAATTATATCACACCATTCCATGAAATTGAAAAAAATTAATTGCATGAAATGAAAAATCTAACCTCCAAGCGAAGAAATGAGGGCTTCAGTTTCGTTAATTAGCGGATGGAAACTCACCTCAAGCAACAGAATCACAAAAATTAGTTTCGGTTAGAGCGGCGTGGAGAGAGTGCGTAGAGAGAGCTCTGCGAGACGGCGATGAAGGAGCAATTGACGAGACGCGAAGAGGGCTCTGCAAATGGCACGAAAAGCAACCGACAGAGGCGGTGGAGGGCTCGTCATGCGGGCGATGGAGGGGCTCGTGTGATGCGAGCGGTCGGCACGACAG